>NW_025541603.1:12500-15613 GCF_017591435.1 Portunus trituberculatus | reverse complement strand
GTGGCGTTCCCTTAAGACCTAAGGCATCGATGGCGCAACGCGTGTGCGTGTTGCTGTCACGTGCCGATGACTTGGCATTACTCGGATGAACTAGCTAGCTAGCTCATTACGAGTTTTGCCTGCGGTCTCGGCTCCCAACCTCCTATGATTAAAGCTGGTTGAGGAGGGCGACCGGGTCGGACTGTTTGTTCTGTACTGCGGCTCGCACCTACTCTATAAAGCTGGAAGGAAGGGATCGAGAACGTTGAGTGGAGCCAAACTTTTTCGAATCTTGTCGCGTCGACTACGGGGTTAGAGTACGCGTATCGCTTCTTTCCCCTGCTGTCGGCCGACGAGAGAGACAAAGTTGTAAAAGCACTGTGAAAAGCTTGAATGAGCGGCTTGACGGTGCGGCTCCAATGTCGACCTCGTGTTAGGGTAGAGTACCCGCCAAATTTAAGCATATTAATAAGCGGAGGAAAAGAAACCAACAGGGATTCCCTTAGTAAGGGCGACTGAACCGGGAAGAGCCCAGCGCATAACCTGGCGTCGTGACCCGGCGCCAGGGTGTTGCGTTTCGAGGGTCCGGCACGCAGTCTCTCACCGCCTAAGTTATGCTTGAGCGCGCCACCGCCCGTGGAGGGTGACAGGCCCGTGTGGCGAGCCCGCGAGGGTACACGAGAGATTGTCGGAAAGGGCCTCCGTAGAGTCGGGTTGCTTGATAATGCAGCCCTAAGCAGGTGGTAAACCCATCTAAGGCTAAATATGACCACGAGACCGATAGCGAACAAGTACCGTGAGGGAAAGTTGAAAAGAACTTTGAAGAGAGAGTTCAAGAGTACGTGAAACCGTTAAGAGCCAAACGGGTGGGACCTCGAAGGTCGAACCGAGGGATTCAGCTCGTCGGCCCAGGTCGGCCGGGTGCGGATTCGCAGATGCGACCCAGGAAATCTGGGCGTGCCCGCACTCGAGCCGGCGCCGGCGGGCGTATTTCCTCGTGATGTAGGTCGCCGCGACCCGTTGCTGGGGACGTCGAAGGCCCGGGCGGACTGGTACCCCGACGTTGTGCGCCTCGTTGCGCCTTCGAAGGGGGAAACCTCCGGTGTCCTGGCTGCCCTGCGACGGTCGTGCAGCAGAGGGCGGCGCAAGCTTCCCTCTCGCGGCGTGCAAAAGGTCGGTGACCCACCCGACCCGTCTTGAAACACGGACCAAGGAGTCTAACATGTGTGCGAGTCATTGGGCGCACTAAACCCAAAGGCGCAATGAAAGTGAAAGGCGCGTGTCTCTTCGGAGGCGCGTGCCGGGGCCGATCCCTGACCGGGCGATGCCGCCGCGTTCACGCCATACCAAAGCGGGGCCCTGTGGCGGTTCAAGGGCGGAGTGAGTCCCTTCTCCGTCCGCCGTCGGTCCCGTGGGTGGCGCGGTGCGCTCGTTGGTCCGAGCTTGCTCGCCTGTACGCAGGGGGGCGCAGGCCCGACTTGTCATTCGACGCTGTCGCGCGAATCTGTTGTTGACCTCATCGGCTTTGCTTGGGCTCGGCTGGCGTGCCGCGTGTCTGGGCGGGCTTTGGGCGGGGCCTCTCGGGGCTTTTCGGCTCGTCCGGCGCGGTGGCGCCTTCCGATCCTGCTCTGTCCGGAGTGGCCTAGCGCGCGTGCTGTCGGCAAGTACCATGAGCAGACATGTTGGGACCCGAAAGATGGTGAACTATGCCTGGCCAGGATGAAGCCAGAGGAAACTCTGGTGGAGGTCCGTAGCAATTCTGACGTGCAAATCGATTGTCAGAGCTGGGTATAGGGCGAAAGACTAATCGAACCATCTAGTAGCTGGTTCCTCCGAAGTTTCCTCAGGATAGCTGGTACTGTGGAAACGGAGGAGTTTCATCCGGTAAAGCGAATGATTAGAGGTCTTGGGGACGAAACGTCCTCAACCTATTCTCAAACTTTAAATGGGTGAGATGCCGAGCTTGCTTGAATGCTGAAGCTTCGGCGACTAATCTGAGTATCTAGTGGGCCATTTTTGGTAAGCAGAACTGGCGCTGTGGGATGAACCAAACGTCGAGTTAAGGGGCCTAAACGAATGCTCATCTAGACCCCATCGAAAGGCGTTGGTTGCTATAGACAGCAGGACGGTGGCCATGGAAGTTGGAATCCGCTAAGGAGTGTGTAACAACTCACCTGCCGAAGCAACTAGCCCTTAAATGGTATGGCGCTCAAGCATTCTCCCGATACTGACTGCCGGTGGCACTATAGGCCAAGCTTCCTCTTAGCGGGGGTAGCCCAGGTCTCCAAGCCCCGGCGAGTAGGAGGGTCGCAGGGTGAGCGCTGAAGGATCCGGCGTGAGCCGGCCTGGAGCCGCCCCTGGTGCAGATCTTGGTGGTAGTAGCAAATAGTCGAGAGAGACTTCCTTGAAGGCCGATGTGGAGAAGGGTTCCATGTGAACATCAGTTGGACATGGGTTAGTCGCTCCTAAGCCCAAGGCTAAAGCCTTATCCCACGTTAGAGGCAACGGCCAAGCGAGTTTTGCTGCCCTGTCGGTCAAGCACATCAAGACCTCTCATTAATGGGCAGCACAGAGAGAGGATGAGATTTTCCTCAGTTGCTGGTTGGGAGTTAGTGGCGAAAGGGAATACGGTACTTATTCCGTAACCAGGCCTGATGCCAACCTCGGGACCAGCTCAATCTTGGGCTGTGTCCCTTGGTGCAGGAACCCGGTAACGGGAACCAACTCGCGTCCATCGGCGGTGGTCCGGGGAAGAGTTTTCTCTGTTTAAGGCGCCGTGACCCTAGAAGCCACTCGCAGAGCGAAAGGGTGTTGGTAACACGGTTCGCCGTAGAGCGCCGCGGTTCTTGCGGCGTCCCGCGTACCACTGCCGGTCCGTGAAACATGCGAGGCAGGTAACTGCATGGGGCGAACCGCGAGGGTCAGCTGTTGCTTGTTTCGCTTCGCGGCGGTGTTACTCGCACGCACGCGGCCTGCGCGAGACACCCCAGTTTCGGGCCTGTGCGTACCCATATCCGCAGCCGGTCTCCAAGGTAAGAAGCCTCTGGTCGATAGACTAATGTAGGTAAGGGAAGTCGGCAAATTAGATCCGTAACTTCGGGATAAGGATTGGCTCTGAGGATCGGGCCAGTCGG
>NW_025541603.1:0-10000 GCF_017591435.1 Portunus trituberculatus | reverse complement strand
CAAAACTAGATCCGTAACCATTTGTGAGAGACTTACACCGTCTCCACGCCACTTGTTACGTGGCGTTTCGTTACGGATTACACCTTTCAAATTGGTACACAGTCAATTGGGGTAACGAGAACGGATGTTGTCATCACATTCTAATCACTGCTGCCAAAACCAAAGTGAGTTTCATTTGCCCAATGCAAAACTCAAACCAATGCTCCTTGTGTATTTTCAAAACAGATCGTACAAAAGGCAGTTACGCTACCCAACCAACATCATCTGTGAGGGAGTTGAGAGGCCTCCCGGAGCCCAAACAAACTTATTTTCATCAACGGAGTTGAGATTTCTCCTGCACTGCTGAGGCTTGGGTAGTCCCAGCCGTGCGTGAGAGAAAAATTAAGAACGGGAGTTGAGAGGCCTCCCGCACTCACGAGCCTGTGAGAAAGCCAAAACGTGGATCTCAAAAACTTTGATTTTCATCAACGGAGTTGAGATTTCTCCTGCACTGCTGAGGCTTGGGGTAGTCCCAGCCGTGCGTGAGAGAAAAAATTAAGAACGGGAGTTGAGAGGCCTCCCGCACTCACGAGCCTGTGAGAAAGCCAAAACGTGGATCTCAAATAAACTTTGATTTTCATCAACGGAGTTGAGATTTCTCCCGCACTGCTGAGGCTTGGGGTAGTCCCAGCCGTGCGTGAGAGAAAAAATTAAGAACGGGAGTTGAGAGGCCTCCCGCACTCACGAGCCTGTGAGAAAGCCAAAACGTGGATCTCCAAGAAACTTTGATTTTCATCAACGGAGTTGAGATTTCTCCCGCACTGCTGAGGCTTGGGGTAGTCCCAGCCGTGCGTGAGAGAAAAAATTAAGAACGGGAGTTGAGAGGCCTCCCGCACTCACGAGCCTGTGAGAAAGCCAAAACGTGGATCTCAAAAACTTTGATTTTCATCAACGGAGTTGAGATTTCTCCCGCACTGCTGAGGCTTGGGGTAGTCCCAGCCGTGCGTGAGAGAAAAAATTAAGAACGGGAGTTGAGAGGCCTCCCGCACTCACGAGCCTGTGAGAAAGCCAAAACGTGGATCTCAAAAAACTTTGATTTTCATCAACGGAGTTGAGATTTCTCCCGCACTGCTGAGGCTTGGGGTAGTCCCAGCCGTGCGTGAGAGAAAAAATTAAGAACGGGAGTTGAGAGGCCTCCCGCACTCACGAGCCTGTGAGAAAGCCAAAACGTGGATCTCAAAAAACTTTGATTTTCATCAACGGAGTTGAGATTTCTCCCGCACTGCTGAGGCTTGGGGTAGTCCCAGCCGTGCGTGAGAGAAAAATTAAGAACGGGAGTTGAGAGGCCTCCCGCACTCACGAGCCTGTGAGAAAGCCAAAACGTGGATCTCAAAAAACTTTGATTTTCATCAACGGAGTTGAGATTTCTCCCGCACTGCTGAGGCTTGGGGTAGTCCCAGCCGTGCGTGAGAGAAAAATTAAGAACGGGAGTTGAGAGGCCTCCCGCACTCACGAGCCTGTGAGAAAGCCAAAACGTGGATCTCAAAAAACTTTGATTTTCATCAACGGAGTTGAGATTTCTCCCGCACTGCTGAGGCTTGGGGTAGTCCCAGCCGTGCGTGAGAGAAAAATTAAGAACGGGAGTTGAGAGGCCTCCCGCACTCACGAGCCTGTGAGAAAGCCAAAACGTGGATCTCAAAAAACTTTGATTTTCATCAACGGAGTTGAGATTTCTCCCGCACTGCTGAGGCTTGGGGTAGTCCCAGCCGTGCGTGAGAGAAAAATTAAGAACGGGAGTTGAGAGGCCTCCCGCACTCACGAGCCTGTGAGAAAGCCAAAACGTGGATCTCAAAAACTTTGATTTTCATCAACGGAGTTGAGATTTCTCCCGCACTGCTGAGGCTTGGGGTAGTCCCAGCCGTGCGTGAGAGAAAAATTAAGAACGGGAGTTGAGAGGCCTCCCGCACTCACGAGCCTGTGAGAAAGCCAAAACGTGGATCTCAAAAACTTTGATTTTCATCAACGGAGTTGAGATTTCTCCCGCACTGCTGAGGCTTGGGGTAGTCCCAGCCGTGCGTGAGAGAAAAATTTAAGAACGGGAGTTGAGAGGCCTCCCGCACTCACGAGCCTGTGAGAAAGCCAAAACGTGGATCTCAAAATAACTTTGCTTTTCATCAACGGAGTTGAGATTTCTCCCGCACTGCTGAGGCTTGGGGTAGTCCCAGCCGTGCGTGAGAGAAAAAATTTAAGAACGGGAGTTGAGAGGCCTCCCGCACTCACGAGCCTGTGAGAAAGCCAAAACGTGGATCTCAAAATAACTTTGATTTTCATCAACGGAGTTGAGATTTCTCCCGCACTGCTGAGGCTTGGGGTAGTCCCAGCCGTGCGTGAGAGAAAAAATTAAGAACGGGAGTTGAGAGGCCTCCCGCACTCACGAGCCTGTGAGAAAGCCAAAACGTGGATCTCCAAGAAACTTTGATTTTCATCAACGGAGTTGAGATTTCTCCCGCACTGCTGAGGCTTGGGGTAGTCCCAGCCGTGCGTGAGAGAAAAAATTAAGAACGGGAGTTGAGAGGCCTCCCGCACTCACGAGCCTGTGAGAAAGCCAAAACGTGGATCTCCAAAAAACTTTGATTTTCATCAACGGAGTTGAGATTTCTCCCGCACTGCTGAGGCTTGGGGTAGTCCCAGCCGTGCGTGAGAGAAAAATTAAGAACGGGAGTTGAGAGGCCTCCCGCACTCACGAGCCTGTGAGAAAGCCAAAACGTGGATCTCAAAAAACTTTGATTTTCATCAACGGAGTTGAGATTTCTCCCGCACTGCTGAGGCTTGGGGTAGTCCCAGCCGTGCGTGAGAGAAAAAATTAAGAACGGGAGTTGAGAGGCCTCCCGCACTCACGAGCCTGTGAGAAAGCCAAAACGTGGATCTCAAAAACTTTGATTTTCATCAACGGAGTTGAGATTTCTCCCGCACTGCTGAGGCTTGGGGTAGTCCCAGCCGTGCGTGAGAGAAAAAATTAAGAACGGGAGTTGAGAGGCCTCCCGCACTCACGAGCCTGTGAGAAAGCCAAAACGTGGATCTCAAAAAACTTTGATTTTCATCAACGGAGTTGAGATTTCTCCCGCACTGCTGAGGCTTGGGGTAGTCCCAGCCGTGCGTGAGAGAAAAAATTAAGAACGGGAGTTGAGAGGCCTCCCGCACTCACGAGCCTGTGAGAAAGCCAAAACGTGGATCTCAAAAAACTTTGATTTTCATCAACGGAGTTGAGATTTCTCCCGCACTGCTGAGGCTTGGGGTAGTCCCAGCCGTGCGTGAGAGAAAAATTAAGAACGGGAGTTGAGAGGCCTCCCGCACTCACGAGCCTGTGAGAAAGCCAAAACGTGGATCTCAAAAAACTTTGATTTTCATCAACGGAGTTGAGATTTCTCCCGCACTGCTGAGGCTTGGGGTAGTCCCAGCCGTGCGTGAGAGAAAAAATTAAGAACGGGAGTTGAGAGGCCTCCCGCACTCACGAGCCTGTGAGAAAGCCAAAACGTGGATCTCAAAAACTTTGATTTTCATCAACGGAGTTGAGATTTCTCCCGCACTGCTGAGGCTTGGGGTAGTCCCAGCCGTGCGTGAGAGAAAAAATTAAGAACGGGAGTTGAGAGGCCTCCCGCACTCACGAGCCTGTGAGAAAGCCAAAACGTGGATCTCAAAAAACTTTGATTTTCATCAACGGAGTTGAGATTTCTCCCGCACTGCTGAGGCTTGGGGTAGTCCCAGCCGTGCGTGAGAGAAAAAATTAAGAACGGGAGTTGAGAGGCCTCCCGCACTCACGAGCCTGTGAGAAAGCCAAAACGTGGATCTCAAAAAACTTTGATTTTCATCAACGGAGTTGAGATTTCTCCCGCACTGCTGAGGCTTGGGGTAGTCCCAGCCGTGCGTGAGAGAAAAATTAAGAACGGGAGTTGAGAGGCCTCCCGCACTCACGAGCCTGTGAGAAAGCCAAAACGTGGATCTCAAAAACTTTGATTTTCATCAACGGAGTTGAGATTTCTCCCGCACTGCTGAGGCTTGGGGTAGTCCCAGCCGTGCGTGAGAGAAAAAATTAAGAACGGGAGTTGAGAGGCCTCCCGCACTCACGAGCCTGTGAGAAAGCCAAAACGTGGATCTCAAAAAACTTTGATTTTCATCAACGGAGTTGAGATTTCTCCCGCACTGCTGAGGCTTGGGGTAGTCCCAGCCGTGCGTGAGAGAAAAAATTAAGAACGGGAGTTGAGAGGCCTCCCGCACTCACGAGCCTGTGAGAAAGCCAAAACGTGGATCTCAAAAACTTTGATTTTCATCAACGGAGTTGAGATTTCTCCCGCACTGCTGAGGCTTGGGGTAGTCCCAGCCGTGCGTGAGAGAAAAAATTAAGAACGGGAGTTGAGAGGCCTCCCGCACTCACGAGCCTGTGAGAAAGCCAAAACGTGGATCTCAAAAAACTTTGATTTTCATCAACGGAGTTGAGATTTCTCCCGCACTGCTGAGGCTTGGGGTAGTCCCAGCCGTGCGTGAGAGAAAAAATTAAGAACGGGAGTTGAGAGGCCTCCCGCACTCACGAGCCTGTGAGAAAGCCAAAACGTGGATCTCAAAAACTTTGATTTTCATCAACGGAGTTGAGATTTCTCCCGCACTGCTGAGGCTTGGGGTAGTCCCAGCCGTGCGTGAGAGAAAAAATTAAGAACGGGAGTTGAGAGGCCTCCCGCACTCACGAGCCTGTGAGAAAGCCAAAACGTGGATCTCAAAAAACTTTGATTTTCATCAACGGAGTTGAGATTTCTCCCGCACTGCTGAGGCTTGGGGTAGTCCCAGCCGTGCGTGAGAGAAAAAATTAAGAACGGGAGTTGAGAGGCCTCCCGCACTCACGAGCCTGTGAGAAAGCCAAAACGTGGATCTCAAAAATCAACTTTGATTTTCATCAACGGAGTTGAGATTTCTCCCGCACTGCTGAGGCTTGGGGTAGTCCCAGCCGTGCGTGAGAGAAAAATTAAGAACGGGAGTTGAGAGGCCTCCCGCACTCACGAGCCTGTGAGAAAGCCAAAACGTGGATCTCAAAAACTTTGATTTTCATCAACGGAGTTGAGATTTCTCCCGCACTGCTGAGGCTTGGGGTAGTCCCAGCCGTGCGTGAGAGAAAAAATTAAGAACGGGAGTTGAGAGGCCTCCCGCACTCACGAGCCTGTGAGAAAGCCAAAACGTGGATCTCAAAAACTTTGATTTTCATCAACGGAGTTGAGATTTCTCCCGCACTGCTGAGGCTTGGGGTAGTCCCAGCCGTGCGTGAGAGAAAAAATTAAGAACGGGAGTTGAGAGGCCTCCCGCACTCACGAGCCTGTGAGAAAGCCAAAACGTGGATCTCAAAAAACTTTGATTTTCATCAACGGAGTTGAGATTTCTCCCGCACTGCTGAGGCTTGGGGTAGTCCCAGCCGTGCGTGAGAGAAAAAATTAAGAACGGGAGTTGAGAGGCCTCCCGCACTCACGAGCCTGTGAGAAAGCCAAAACGTGGATCTCAAAAAACTTTGATTTTCATCAACGGAGTTGAGATTTCTCCCGCACTGCTGAGGCTTGGGGTAGTCCCAGCCGTGCGTGAGAGAAAAAATTAAGAACGGGAGTTGAGAGGCCTCCCGCACTCACGAGCCTGTGAGAAAGCCAAAACGTGGATCTCAAAAACTTTGATTTTCATCAACGGAGTTGAGATTTCTCCCGCACTGCTGAGGCTTGGGGTAGTCCCAGCCGTGCGTGAGAGAAAAAATTAAGAACGGGAGTTGAGAGGCCTCCCGCACTCACGAGCCTGTGAGAAAGCCAAAACGTGGATCTCAAAAAACTTTGATTTTCATCAACGGAGTTGAGATTTCTCCCGCACTGCTGAGGCTTGGGGTAGTCCCAGCCGTGCGTGAGAGAAAAAATTAAGAACGGGAGTTGAGAGGCCTCCCGCACTCACGAGCCTGTGAGAAAGCCAAAACGTGGATCTCAAAAAACTTTGATTTTCATCAACGGAGTTGAGATTTCTCCCGCACTGCTGAGGCTTGGGGTAGTCCCAGCCGTGCGTGAGAGAAAAAATTAAGAACGGGAGTTGAGAGGCCTCCCGCACTCACGAGCCTGTGAGAAAGCCAAAACGTGGATCTCCAAAAAACTTTGATTTTCATCAACGGAGTTGAGATTTCTCCCGCACTGCTGAGGCTTGGGGTAGTCCCAGCCGTGCGTGAGAGAAAAAATTAAGAACGGGAGTTGAGAGGCCTCCCGCACTCACGAGCCTGTGAGAAAGCCAAAACGTGGATCTCCAAAAAACTTTGCTTTTCATCAACGGAGTTGAGATTTCTCCCGCACTGCTGAGGCTTGGGGTAGTCCCAGCCGTGCGTGAGAGAAAAAATTAAGAACGGGAGTTGAGAGGCCTCCCGCACTCACGAGCCTGTGAGAAAGCCAAAACGTGGATCTCAAAATAACTTTCATTTTCATCAACGGAGTTGAGATTTCTCCCGCACTGCTGAGGCTTGGGGTAGTCCCAGCCGTGCGTGAGAGAAAAAATTAAGAACGGGAGTTGAGAGGCCTCCCGCACTCACGAGCCTGTGAGAAAGCCAAAACGTGGATCTCCAAAAAACTTTGCTTTTCATCAACGGAGTTGAGATTTCTCCCGCACTGCTGAGGCTTGGGGTAGTCCCAGCCGTGCGTGAGAGAAAAAATTAAGAACGGGAGTTGAGAGGCCTCCCGCACTCACGAGCCTGTGAGAAAGCCAAAACGTGGATCTCCAAAAAACTTTGATTTTCATCAACGGAGTTGAGATTTCTCCCGCACTGCTGAGGCTTGGGGTAGTCCCAGCCGTGCGTGAGAGAAAAAATTAAGAACGGGAGTTGAGAGGCCTCCCGCACTCACGAGCCTGTGAGAAAGCCAAAACGTGGATCTCAAAAAACTTTGATTTTCATCAACGGAGTTGAGATTTCTCCCGCACTGCTGAGGCTTGGGGTAGTCCCAGCCGTGCGTGAGAGAAAAATTAAGAACGGGAGTTGAGAGGCCTCCCGCACTCACGAGCCTGTGAGAAAGCCAAAACGTGGATCTCAAAAAACTTTGATTTTCATCAACGGAGTTGAGATTTCTCCCGCACTGCTGAGGCTTGGGGTAGTCCCAGCCGTGCGTGAGAGAAAAATTAAGAACGGGAGTTGAGAGGCCTCCCGCACTCACGAGCCTGTGAGAAAGCCAAAACGTGGATCTCAAAAAACTTTGATTTTCATCAACGGAGGAGATTTCTCCCGCACTGCAGGCTTGAGTCCCAGCCGTGCGTGAGAGAAAAATTAAGAACGGGAGTTGAGAGGCCTCCCGCACTCACGAGCCTGTGAGAAAGCCAAAACGTGGATCTCAAAAAACTTTGATTTTCATCAACGGAGTTGAGATTTCTCCCGCACTGCTGAGGCTTGGGGTAGTCCCAGCCGTGCGTGAGAGAAAAAATTAAGAACGGGAGTTGAGAGGCCTCCCGCACTCACGAGCCTGTGAGAAAGCCAAAACGTGGATCTCAAATAAACTTTGATTTTCATCAACGGAGTTGAGATTTCTCCCGCACTGCTGAGGCTTGGGGTAGTCCCAGCCGTGCGTGAGAGAAAACATTAAGAACGGGAGTTGAGAGGCCTCCCGCACTCATGAGCCTGTGAGAAAGCCAAAACGTGGATCTCAAAAAACTTTGATTTTCATCAACGGAGTTGAGATTTCTCCCGCACTGCTGAGGCTTGGGGTAGTCCCAGCCGTGCGTGAGAGAAAAATGTTCACCAAATGTCATCAGACCCGGTGACGGGAAAACGTGCGGGAGAAAATCCCAACACCGTAGCGAGTAAGCTACGGGATCGGCCGGCAAGAGACACCGTCCTGGCGCCGGGAGCGAAATCCAAACTGGGGCAAGCTATGCTGATCGGCGGCACTCTTCTCCTGCGCTCCCAGCCCCGGGAAATCTCAACCACCCTTTCCCCGTAGCACAGGATGACACTCTGACACGATCCGTTCCGTGTCAGAGGAAGGCTGCATGCCAAATTTGAGGCAAATTTCAAAAATAAAAAGTTTTTGTAAAATTTTGTTTAGCCCATAAGTGCCTGGGAATTTTCTCGCCGCCCTTGAAACTGTGTCCAGGTAAGGAGAAGACGCATTGCCACACTCCTGTGCCGGTGCCACAGCCCGGGAGACACCGTGAACGGATCAATGTTCACTCAAATGTCATCAGACCCGGGTGACGGGCAAAAACGTGCGGGAGAAAATCCCAACACCGTAGCGAGCAAGCTACGGATCGGCCGGCAAGAGACAGCGTCCTGGCGCCGGGAGCGAAATCCAAACTGGGGCAACAAGCTATGCTGCTATCGGCGGCACTCTTCTCCCGCGCTCCCAGCCCCGGGAAATCTCAACCACCCCTTTCCCCGTAGCACAGGATGACACTCTGACACGATCCGTTCCGTGTCAGAGGAAGGCTGCATGCCAAATTTGAGGCAAATTTCAAAAATAAAAAGTTTTTGTTAAAATTTTGTTTAGCCCATAAGTGCCTGGGAATTTTCTCGCCGCCCTTGAAACTGTGTCCAGGTAAGGAGAAGACGCATTGCCACACTCCTGTGCCGGTGCCGCAGCCCGGGAGACACCGTGAACGGATCAATGTTCACTCAAATGTCATCAGACCCGGGTGACGGGAAAACGTGCGGGAGAAAATCCCAACACCGTAGCGAGCAAGCTACGGATCGGCCGGCAAGAGACAGCGTCCTGGCGCCGGGAGCGAAATCCAAACTGGGGCAACAAGCTATGCTGCGATCGGCGGCACTCTTCTCCCGCGCTCCCAGCCCCGGGAAATCTCAACCACCCTTTCCCCGTAGCACAGGATGACACTCTGACACGATCCGTTCCGTGTCAGAGGAAGGCTGCATGCCAAATTTGAGGCAAATTTCAAAAATAAAAAGTTTTTGTAAAATTTTGTTTAGCCCATAAGTGCCTGGGAATTTTCTCGCCGCCCTTGAAACTGTGTCCAGGTAAGGAGAAGACGCATTGCCACACTCCTGTGCCGGTGCCGCAGCCCGGGAGACACCGTGAACGGATCAATGTTCGCTCAAATGTCATCAGACCCGGGTGACGGGGAAAAACGTGCGGGAGAAAATCCCAACACCGTAGCGAGCAAGCTACGGATCGGCCGGCAAGAGACAGCGTCCTGGCGCCGGGAGCGAAATCCAAACTGGGGCAACAAGCTATGCTGCGATCGGCGGCACTCTTCTCCTGCGCTCCCAGCCCCGGGAAATCTCAACCACCCTTTCCCCGTAGCACAGGATGACACTCTGACACGATCCGTTCCGTGTCAGAGGAAGGCTGCATGCCAAATTTGAGGCAAATTTCAAAAATAAAAAGTTTTTGTAAAATTTTGTTTAGCCCATAAGTGCCTGGGAATTTTCTCGCCGCCCTTGAAACTGTGTTTATGTGACGAGAAGACGCTCTGTCGCACTTCTGTACCGGTGCCGGAGTCCAGAAGACACCGTAAATGAGGTTCGCCCAATGTCGGCCCAATGTCGGGCCCGGGTGACGCAGGAAAACGTGCGGGAGAAAATCCCACGCTGTAGTTGGTCATTGGTGTCGCTCATTCAGTGCTCACTTCATTCATGAAACAAGTGAGCAAAATGAAGACTGAATCGGTATTCGGTATTTTTTTGCTCACTTGTTGCCTACGAGAGGTAAGTGAGCACTTTTTATGTTGCCAGAGAACTTTGAGGTCGGTGATCACAGGTTTTTCATCTCATTACAAGCTTCCAATGTGGTGTCGCTCATTCAGCAGATCAAGCTCTACCTGCTCATTCATGTCTGTCATCTGAAGAGGCCCTACAAAGGGGTGAGACGGGCGTTTTTCGCTAGAAAATCGGTACTTCATTTTGCTCACATGTTCCCTACGAGAGGTAAGTGAGCACTTTTTATGTTGCCAGAGAACTTTGAGGTCGGTGATCACAGGTTTTTCATCTCATTACAAGCTTCCAATGTGGTGTCGCTCATTC
>NW_025541602.1:0-15000 GCF_017591435.1 Portunus trituberculatus | reverse complement strand
GCACTGCTGAGGCTTGGGGTAGTCCCAGCCGTGCGTGAGAGAAAAAATTAAGAACGGGAGTTGAGAGGCCTCCCGCACTCACGAGCCTGTGAGAAAGCCAAAACGTGGATCTCAAAAAACTTTGATTTTCATCAACGGAGTTGAGATTTCTCCCGCACTGCTGAGGCTTGGGGTAGTCCCAGCCGTGCGTGAGAGAAAAATTAAGAACGGGAGTTGAGAGGCCTCCCGCACTCACGAGCCTGTGAGAAAGCCAAAACGTGGATCTCAAAAACTTTGATTTTCATCAACGGAGTTGAGATTTCTCCCGCACTGCTGAGGCTTGGGGTAGTCCCAGCCGTGCGTGAGAGAAAAATTAAGAACGGGAGTTGAGAGGCCTCCCGCACTCACGAGCCTGTGAGAAAGCCAAAACGTGGATCTCAAAAACTTTGATTTTCATCAACGGAGTTGAGATTTCTCCCGCACTGCTGAGGCTTGGGGTAGTCCCAGCCGTGCGTGAGAGAAAAAATTAAGAACGGGAGTTGTGAGAAAGCCAAAACGTGGATCTCAAAAACTTTGATTTTCATCAACGGAGTTGAGATTTCTCGCACTGCTGAGGCTTGGGGTAGTCCCAGCCGTGCGTGAGAGAAAAAATTAAGAACGGGAGTTGAGAGGCCTCCCGCACTCACGAGCCTGTGAGAAAGCCAAAACGTGGATCTCAAAAACTTTGATTTTCATCAACGGAGTTGAGATTTCTCCCGCACTGCTGAGGCTTGGGGTAGTCCCAGCCGTGCGTGAGAGAAAAAATTAAGAACGGGAGTTGAGAGGCCTCCCGCACTCACGAGCCTGTGAGAAAGCCAAAACGTGGATCTCCAAAAAACTTTGATTTTCATCAACGGAGTTGAGATTTCTCCCGCACTGCTGAGGCTTGGGGTAGTCCCAGCCGTGCGTGAGAGAAAAAATTAAGAACGGGAGTTGAGAGGCCTCCCGCACTCACGAGCCTGTGAGAAAGCCAAAACGTGGATCTCAAAAACTTTGATTTTCATCAACGGAGTTGAGATTTCTCCCGCACTGCTGAGGCTTGGGGTAGTCCCAGCCGTGCGTGAGAGAAAAAATTAAGAACGGGAGTTGAGAGGCCTCCCGCACTCACGAGCCTGTGAGAAAGCCAAAACGTGGATCTCAAAAACTTTGATTTTCATCAACGGAGTTGAGATTTCTCCCGCACTGCTGAGGCTTGGGGTAGTCCCAGCCGTGCGTGAGAGAAAAAATTAAGAACGGGAGTTGAGAGGCCTCCCGCACTCACGAGCCTGTGAGAAAGCCAAAACGTGGATCTCAAAAAACTTTGATTTTCATCAACGGAGTTGAGATTTCTCCCGCACTGCTGAGGCTTGGGGTAGTCCCAGCCGTGCGTGAGAGAAAAAATTAAGAACGGGAGTTGAGAGGCCTCCCGCACTCACGAGCCTGTGAGAAAGCCAAAACGTGGATCTCAAAAACTTTGATTTTCATCAACGGAGTTGAGATTTCTCCCGCACTGCTGAGGCTTGGGGTAGTCCCAGCCGTGCGTGAGAGAAAAAATTAAGAACGGGAGTTGAGAGGCCTCCCGCACTCACGAGCCTGTGAGAAAGCCAAAACGTGGATCTCAAAAAACTTTGATTTTCATCAACGGAGTTGAGATTTCTCCCGCACTGCTGAGGCTTGGGGTAGTCCCAGCCGTGCGTGAGAGAAAAAATTAAGAACGGGAGTTGAGAGGCCTCCCGCACTCACGAGCCTGTGAGAAAGCCAAAACGTGGATCTCAAAAAACTTTGATTTTCATCAACGGAGTTGAGATTTCTCCCGCACTGCTGAGGCTTGGGGTAGTCCCAGCCGTGCGTGAGAGAAAAATTAAGAACGGGAGTTGAGAGGCCTCCCGCACTCACGAGCCTGTGAGAAAGCCAAAACGTGGATCTCAAAAACTTTGATTTTCATCAACGGAGTTGAGATTTCTCCCGCACTGCTGAGGCTTGGGGTAGTCCCAGCCGTGCGTGAGAGAAAAAATTAAGAACGGGAGTTGAGAGGCCTCCCGCACTCACGAGCCTGTGAGAAAGCCAAAACGTGGATCTCAAAAACTTTGATTTTCATCAACGGAGTTGAGATTTCTCCCGCACTGCTGAGGCTTGGGGTAGTCCCAGCCGTGCGTGAGAGAAAAAATTAAGAACGGGAGTTGAGAGGCCTCCCGCACTCACGAGCCTGTGAGAAAGCCAAAACGTGGATCTCAAAAAACTTTGATTTTCATCAACGGAGTTGAGATTTCTCCCGCACTGCTGAGGCTTGGGGTAGTCCCAGCCGTGCGTGAGAGAAAAAATTAAGAACGGGAGTTGAGAGGCCTCCCGCACTCACGAGCCTGTGAGAAAGCCAAAACGTGGATCTCAAAAACTTTGATTTTCATCAACGGAGTTGAGATTTCTCCCGCACTGCTGAGGCTTGGGGTAGTCCCAGCCGTGCGTGAGAGAAAAAATTAAGAACGGGAGTTGAGAGGCCTCCCGCACTCACGAGCCTGTGAGAAAGCCAAAACGTGGATCTCAAAAAACTTTGATTTTCATCAACGGAGTTGAGATTTCTCCCGCACTGCTGAGGCTTGGGGTAGTCCCAGCCGTGCGTGAGAGAAAAAATTAAGAACGGGAGTTGAGAGGCCTCCCGCACTCACGAGCCTGTGAGAAAGCCAAAACGTGGATCTCAAAAAACTTTGATTTTCATCAACGGAGTTGAGATTTCTCCCGCACTGCTGAGGCTTGGGGTAGTCCCAGCCGTGCGTGAGAGAAAAATTAAGAACGGGAGTTGAGAGGCCTCCCGCACTCACGAGCCTGTGAGAAAGCCAAAACGTGGATCTCAAAAACTTTGATTTTCATCAACGGAGTTGAGATTTCTCCCGCACTGCTGAGGCTTGGGGTAGTCCCAGCCGTGCGTGAGAGAAAAATTAAGAACGGGAGTTGAGAGGCCTCCCGCACTCACGAGCCTGTGAGAAAGCCAAAACGTGGATCTCAAAAACTTTGATTTTCATCAACGGAGTTGAGATTTCTCCCGCACTGCTGAGGCTTGGGGTAGTCCCAGCCGTGCGTGAGAGAAAAATTAAGAACGGGAGTTGAGAGGCCTCCCGCACTCACGAGCCTGTGAGAAAGCCAAAACGTGGATCTCAAAAACTTTGATTTTCATCAACGGAGTTGAGATTTCTCCCGCACTGCTGAGGCTTGGGGTAGTCCCAGCCGTGCGTGAGAGAAAAAATTAAGAACGGGAGTTGAGAGGCCTCCCGCACTCACGAGCCTGTGAGAAAGCCAAAACGTGGATCTCAAAAAACTTTGATTTTCATCAACGGAGTTGAGATTTCTCCCGCACTGCTGAGGCTTGGGGTAGTCCCAGCCGTGCGTGAGAGAAAAAATTAAGAACGGGAGTTGAGAGGCCTCCCGCACTCACGAGCCTGTGAGAAAGCCAAAACGTGGATCTCAAAAACTTTGATTTTCATCAACGGAGTTGAGATTTCTCCCGCACTGCTGAGGCTTGGGGTAGTCCCAGCCGTGCGTGAGAGAAAAATTAAGAACGGGAGTTGAGAGGCCTCCCGCACTCACGAGCCTGTGAGAAAGCCAAAACGTGGATCTCAAAAACTTTGATTTTCATCAACGGAGTTGAGATTTCTCCCGCACTGCTGAGGCTTGGGGTAGTCCCAGCCGTGCGTGAGAGAAAAATTAAGAACGGGAGTTGAGAGGCCTCCCGCACTCACGAGCCTGTGAGAAAGCCAAAACGTGGATCTCAAAAACTTTGATTTTCATCAACGGAGTTGAGATTTCTCCCGCACTGCTGAGGCTTGGGGTAGTCCCAGCCGTGCGTGAGAGAAAAATTAAGAACGGGAGTTGAGAGGCCTCCCGCACTCACGAGCCTGTGAGAAAGCCAAAACGTGGATCTCAAAAACTTTGATTTTCATCAACGGAGTTGAGATTTCTCCCGCACTGCTGAGGCTTGGGGTAGTCCCAGCCGTGCGTGAGAGAAAAAATTAAGAACGGGAGTTGAGAGGCCTCCCGCACTCACGAGCCTGTGAGAAAGCCAAAACGTGGATCTCCAAAAAACTTTGATTTTCATCAACGGAGTTGAGATTTCTCCCGCACTGCTGAGGCTTGGGGTAGTCCCAGCCGTGCGTGAGAGAAAAAATTAAGAACGGGAGTTGAGAGGCCTCCCGCACTCACGAGCCTGTGAGAAAGCCAAAACGTGGATCTCAAAAACTTTGATTTTCATTTTCATCAACGGAGTTGAGATTTCTCCGAGCCTGCACTGCTGAGGCTTGGGGTAGTCCCAGCCGTGCGTGAGAGAAAAATTAAGAACGGGAGTTGAGAGGCCTCCCGCACTCACGAGCCTGTGAGAAAGCCAAAACGTGGATCTCAAAAACTTTGATTTTCATCAACGGAGTTGAGATTTCTCCCGCACTGCTGAGGCTTGGGGTAGTCCCAGCCGTGCGTGAGAGAAAAATTAAGAACGGGAGTTGAGAGGCCTCCCGCACTCACGAGCCTGTGAGAAAGCCAAAACGTGGATCTCAAAAACTTTGATTTTCATCAACGGAGTTGAGATTTCTCCCGCACTGCTGAGGCTTGGGGTAGTCCCAGCCGTGCGTGAGAGAAAAATTAAGAACGGGAGTTGAGAGGCCTCCCGCACTCACGAGCCTGTGAGAAAGCCAAAACGTGGATCTCAAAAACTTTGATTTTCATCAACGGAGTTGAGATTTCTCCCGCACTGCTGAGGCTTGGGGTAGTCCCAGCCGTGCGTGAGAGAAAAAATTAAGAACGGGAGTTGAGAGGCCTCCCGCACTCACGAGCCTGTGAGAAAGCCAAAACGTGGATCTCCAAAAAACTTTGATTTTCATCAACGGAGTTGAGATTTCTCCCGCACTGCTGAGGCTTGGGGTAGTCCCAGCCGTGCGTGAGAGAAAAAATTAAGAACGGGAGTTGAGAGGCCTCCCGCACTCACGAGCCTGTGAGAAAGCCAAAACGTGGATCTCAAAAACTTTGATTTTCATCAACGGAGTTGAGATTTCTCCCGCACTGCTGAGGCTTGGGGTAGTCCCCAAAACGTGGAGCCGTGCGTGAGAGAAAAATTAAGAACGGGAGTTGAGAGGCCTCCCGCACTCACGAGCCTGTGAGAAAGCCAAAACGTGGATCTCAAAAACTTTGATTTTCATCAACGGAGTTGAGATTTCTCCCGCACTGCTGAGGCTTGGGGTAGTCCCAGCCGTGCGTGAGAGAAAAAATTAAGAACGGGAGTTGAGAGGCCTCCCGCACTCACGAGCCTGTGAGAAAGCCAAAACGTGGATCTCAAAAAACTTTGAGGAGTTGAGATTTCTCCCGCACTGCTGAGGCTTGGGGTAGTCCCAGCCGTGCGTGAGAGAAAAAATTAAGAACGGGAGTTGAGAGGCCTCCCGCACTCACGAGCCTGTGAGAAAGCCAAAACGTGGATCTCAAAAACTTTGATTTTCATCAACGGAGTTGAGATTTCTCCCGCACTGCTGAGGCTTGGGGTAGTCCCAGCCGTGCGTGAGAGAAAAATTAAGAACGGGAGTTGAGAGGCCTCCCGCACTCACGAGCCTGTGAGAAAGCCAAAACGTGGATCTCACTTTGAGCCTGTGAGAAAGCAAAACGGAGTTGAGATTTCTCCCGCACTGCCTTGGGGTAGTCCCAGCCGTGCGTGAGAGAAAAATTAAGAAACTCACGAGCCTGTGAGAAAGCCAAAACGTGGATCTCAAAAACTTTGATTTTCATCAACGGAGTTGAGATTTCTCCCGCACTGCTGAGGCTTGGGGTAGTCCCAGCCGTGCGTGAGAGAAAAAATTAAGAACGGGAGTTGAGAGGCCTCCCGCACTCACGAGCCTGTGAGAAAGCCAAAACGTGGATCTCAAAAAACTTTGATTTTCATCAACGGAGTTGAGATTTCTCCCGCACTGCTGAGGCTTGGGGTAGTCCCAGCCGTGCGTGAGAGAAAAATTAAGAACGGGAGTTGAGAGGCCTCCCGCACTCACGAGCCTGTGAGAAAGCCAAAACGTGGATCTCAAAAACTTTGATTTTCATCAACGGAGTTGAGATTTCTCCCGCACTGCTGAGGCTTGGGGTAGTCCCAGCCGTGCGTGAGAGAAAAAATTAAGAACGGGAGTTGAGAGGCCTCCCGCACTCACGAGCCTGTGAGAAAGCCAAAACGTGGATCTCAAAAAACTTTGATTTTCATCAACGGAGTTGAGATTTCTCCCGCACTGCTGAGGCTTGGGGTAGTCCCAGCCGTGCGTGAGAGAAAAAATTAAGAACGGGAGTTGAGAGGCCTCCCGCACTCACGAGCCTGTGAGAAAGCCAAAACGTGGATCTCAAAAACTTTGATTTTCATCAACGGAGTTGAGATTTCTCCCGCACTGCTGAGGCTTGGGGTAGTCCCAGCCGTGCGTGAGAGAAAAAATTAAGAACGGGAGTTGAGAGGCCTCCCGCACTCACGAGCCTGTGAGAAAGCCAAAACGTGGATCTCAAAAACTTTGATTTTCATCAACGGAGTTGAGATTTCTCCCGCACTGCTGAGGCTTGGGGTAGTCCCAGCCGTGCGTGAGAGAAAAAATTAAGAACGGGAGTTGAGAGGCCTCCCGCACTCACGAGCCTGTGAGAAAGCCAAAACGTGGATCTCAAAAAACTTTGATTTTCATCAACGGAGTTGAGATTTCTCCCGCACTGCTGAGGCTTGGGGTAGTCCCAGCCGTGCGTGAGAGAAAAAATTAAGAACGGGAGTTGAGAGGCCTCCCGCACTCACGAGCCTGTGAGAAAGCCAAAACGTGGATCTCAAAAAACTTTGATTTTCATCAACGGAGTTGAGATTTCTCCCGCACTGCTGAGGCTTGGGGTAGTCCCAGCCGTGCGTGAGAGAAAAAATTAAGAACGGGAGTTGAGAGGCCTCCCGCACTCACGAGCCTGTGAGAAAGCCAAAACGTGGATCTCAAAAAACTTTGATTTTCATCAACGGAGTTGAGATTTCTCCCGCACTGCTGAGGCTTGGGGTAGTCCCAGCCGTGCGTGAGAGAAAAATTAAGAACGGGAGTTGAGAGGCCTCCCGCACTCACGAGCCTGTGAGAAAGCCAAAACGTGGATCTCAAAAAACTTTGATTTTCATCAACGGAGTTGAGATTTCTCCCGCACTGCTGAGGCTTGGGGTAGTCCCAGCCGTGCGTGAGAGAAAAAATTAAGAACGGGAGTTGAGAGGCCTCCCGCACTCACGAGCCTGTGAGAAAGCCAAAACGTGGATCTCAAAAACTTTGATTTTCATCAACGGAGTTGAGATTTCTCCCGCACTGCTGAGGCTTGGGGTAGTCCCAGCCGTGCGTGAGAGAAAAAATTAAGAACGGGAGTTGAGAGGCCTCCCGCACTCACGAGCCTGTGAGAAAGCCAAAACGTGGATCTCAAAAAACTTTGATTTTCATCAACGGAGTTGAGATTTCTCCCGCACTGCTGAGGCTTGGGGTAGTCCCAGCCGTGCGTGAGAGAAAAAATTAAGAACGGGAGTTGAGAGGCCTCCCGCACTCACGAGCCTGTGAGAAAGCCAAAACGTGGATCTCAAAAAACTTTGATTTTCATCAACGGAGTTGAGATTTCTCCCGCACTGCTGAGGCTTGGGGTAGTCCCAGCCGTGCGTGAGAGAAAAAATTAAGAACGGGAGTTGAGAGGCCTCCCGCACTCACGAGCCTGTGAGAAAGCCAAAACGTGGATCTCAAAAAACTTTGATTTTCATCAACGGAGTTGAGATTTCTCCCGCACTGCTGAGGCTTGGGGTAGTCCCAGCCGTGCGTGAGAGAAAAATTAAGAACGGGAGTTGAGAGGCCTCCCGCACTCACGAGCCTGTGAGAAAGCCAAAACGTGGATCTCAAAAAACTTTGATTTTCATCAACGGAGTTGAGATTTCTCCCGCACTGCTGAGGCTTGGGGTAGTCCCAGCCGTGCGTGAGAGAAAAATTAAGAACGGGAGTTGAGAGGCCTCCCGCACTCACGAGCCTGTGAGAAAGCCAAAACGTGGATCTCAAAAAACTTTGATTTTCATCAACGGAGTTGAGATTTCTCCCGCACTGCTGAGGCTTGGGGTAGTCCCAGCCGTGCGTGAGAGAAAAATTAAGAACGGGAGTTGAGAGGCCTCCCGCACTCACGAGCCTGTGAGAAAGCCAAAACGTGGATCTCAAAAACTTTGATTTTCATCAACGGAGTTGAGATTTCTCCCGCACTGCTGAGGCTTGGGGTAGTCCCAGCCGTGCGTGAGAGAAAAAATTAAGAACGGGAGTTGAGAGGCCTCCCGCACTCACGAGCCTGTGAGAAAGCCAAAACGTGGATCTCAAAAAACTTTGATTTTCATCAACGGAGTTGAGATTTCTCCCGCACTGCTGAGGCTTGGGGTAGTCCCAGCCGTGCGTGAGAGAAAAAATTAAGAACGGGAGTTGAGAGGCCTCCCGCACTCACGAGCCTGTGAGAAAGCCAAAACGTGGATCTCAAAAACTTTGATTTTCATCAACGGAGTTGAGATTTCTCCCGCACTGCTGAGGCTTGGGGTAGTCCCAGCCGTGCGTGAGAGAAAAAATTAAGAACGGGAGTTGAGAGGCCTCCCGCACTCACGAGCCTGTGAGAAAGCCAAAACGTGGATCTCAAAAAACTTTGATTTTCATCAACGGAGTTGAGATTTCTCCCGCACTGCTGAGGCTTGGGGTAGTCCCAGCCGTGCGTGAGAGAAAAAATTAAGAACGGGAGTTGAGAGGCCTCCCGCACTCACGAGCCTGTGAGAAAGCCAAAACGTGGATCTCAAAAACTTTGATTTTCATCAACGGAGTTGAGATTTCTCCCGCACTGCTGAGGCTTGGGGTAGTCCCAGCCGTGCGTGAGAGAAAAAATTAAGAACGGGAGTTGAGAGGCCTCCCGCACTCACGAGCCTGTGAGAAAGCCAAAACGTGGATCTCAAAAAACTTTGATTTTCATCAACGGAGTTGAGATTTCTCCCGCACTGCTGAGGCTTGGGGTAGTCCCAGCCGTGCGTGAGAGAAAAAATTAAGAACGGGAGTTGAGAGGCCTCCCGCACTCACGAGCCTGTGAGAAAGCCAAAACGTGGATCTCAAAAACTTTGATTTTCATCAACGGAGTTGAGATTTCTCCAAAACGCACTGCTGAGGCTTGGGGTAGTCCCAGCCGTGCGTGAGAGAAAAATTAAGAACGGGAGTTGAGAGGCCTCCCGCACTCACGAGCCTGTGAGAAAGCCAAAACGTGGATCTCAAAAACTTTGATTTTCATCAACGGAGTTGAGATTTCTCCCGCACTGCTGAGGCTTGGGGTAGTCCCAGCCGTGCGTGAGAGAAAAATTAAGAACGGGAGTTGAGAGGCCTCCCGCACTCACGAGCCTGTGAGAAAGCCAAAACGTGGATCTCAAAAACTTTGATTTTCATCAACGGAGTTGAGATTTCTCCCGCACTGCTGAGGCTTGGGGTAGTCCCAGCCGTGCGTGAGAGAAAAAATTAAGAACGGGAGTTGAGAGGCCTCCCGCACTCACGAGCCTGTGAGAAAGCCAAAACGTGGATCTCAAAAAACTTTGATTTTCATCAACGGAGTTGAGATTTCTCCGCACTGCTGAGGCTTGGGGTAGTCCCAGCCGTGCGTGAGAGAAAAAATTAAGAACGGGAGTTGAGAGGCCTCCCGCACTCACGAGCCTGTGAGAAAGCCAAAACGTGGATCTCAAAAACTTTGATTTTCATCAACGGAGTTGAGATTTCTCCCGCACTGCTGAGGCTTGGGGTAGTCCCAGCCGTGCGTGAGAGAAAAAATTAAGAACGGGAGTTGAGAGGCCTCCCGCACTCACGAGCCTGTGAGAAAGCCAAAACGTGGATCTCCAAAAAACTTTGCTTTTCATCAACGGAGTTGAGATTTCTCCCGCACTGCTGAGGCTTGGGGTAGTCCCAGCCGTGCGTGAGAGAAAAAATTAAGAACGGGAGTTGAGAGGCCTCCCGCACTCACGAGCCTGTGAGAAAGCCAAAACGTGGATCTCAAAATAACTTTCATTTTCATCAACGGAGTTGAGATTTCTCCCGCACTGCTGAGGCTTGGGGTAGTCCCAGCCGTGCGTGAGAGAAAAAATTAAGAACGGGAGTTGAGAGGCCTCCCGCACTCACGAGCCTGTGAGAAAGCCAAAACGTGGATCTCCAAAAAACTTTGATTTTCATCAACGGAGTTGAGATTTCTCCCGCACTGCTGAGGCTTGGGGTAGTCCCAGCCGTGCGTGAGAGAAAAAATTAAGAACGGGAGTTGAGAGGCCTCCCGCACTCACGAGCCTGTGAGAAAGCCAAAACGTGGATCTCAAAAAACTTTGATTTTCATCAACGGAGTTGAGATTTCTCCCGCACTGCTGAGGCTTGGGGTAGTCCCAGCCGTGCGTGAGAGAAAAATTAAGAACGGGAGTTGAGAGGCCTCCCGCACTCACGAGCCTGTGAGAAAGCCAAAACGTGGATCTCAAAAACTTTGATTTTCATCAACGGAGTTGAGATTTCTCCCGCACTGCTGAGGCTTGGGGTAGTCCCAGCCGTGCGTGAGAGAAAAAATTAAGAACGGGAGTTGAGAGGCCTCCCGCACTCACGAGCCTGTGAGAAAGCCAAAACGTGGATCTCCAAAAAACTTTGCTTTTCATCAACGGAGTTGAGATTTCTCCCGCACTGCTGAGGCTTGGGGTAGTCCCAGCCGTGCGTGAGAGAAAAAATTAAGAACGGGAGTTGAGAGGCCTCCCGCACTCACGAGCCTGTGAGAAAGCCAAAACGTGGATCTCCAAAAAACTTTGCTTTTCATCAACGGAGTTGAGATTTCTCCCGCACTGCTGAGGCTTGGGGTAGTCCCAGCCGTGCGTGAGAGAAAAAATTAAGAACGGGAGTTGAGAGGCCTCCCGCACTCACGAGCCTGTGAGAAAGCCAAAACGTGGATCTCAAATAAACTTTGATTTTCATCAACGGAGTTGAGATTTCTCCCGCACTGCTGAGGCTTGGGGTAGTCCCAGCCGTGCGTGAGAGAAAAATTAAGAACGGGAGTTGAGAGGCCTCCCGCACTCACGAGCCTGTGAGAAAGCCAAAACGTGGATCTCCAAAAAACTTTGCTTTTCATCAACGGAGTTGAGATTTCTCCCGCACTGCTGAGGCTTGGGGTAGTCCCAGCCGTGCGTGAGAGAAAACATTAAGAACGGGAGTTGAGAGGCCTCCCGCACTCATGAGCCTGTGAGAAAGCCAAAACGTGGATCTCAAATAAAACTGGGGCAAGCTATGTGATCGGCCCTCATCTCCCGCGCTCCCAGCCCCGGGAAATCTCAACCACCCCTTTCCCCGTAGCCCCGGGAAATATCAACCACCCTTTCCCCGTAGCATGATGACACTCTGACACGATCCGTTCCGTGTCAGAGGAAGGCTGCATGCCAAATTTGGAGGCAAATTTCTCAAAAATAAAAAAGTTTTTTGTTAAAATTTTGTTTAGCCCATAAGTGCCTGGGAATGTTCTCGCCGCCCTTGAAACTGTGTCCAGGTGAGGAGAAGACGCTATGCCACACTCCTGTGCCGGTGCCACAACCCGGGGGACACCGTGAACGGATCAATGTTTCGTCAAATGTCAGACCCGGGTGACGGGCAAAATCGTGCGGGAGAAAATCCCAACACCGTAGCGAGCAAGCTACGGGATCGGCCGGCAAGAGACACCATCCTGGCGCCGGGAGCGAAATCCAAACTGGGGCAAGCTATGCTGATCGGCGGCACTCTTCTCCTGCGCTCCCAGCCCCGGGAAATCTCAACCACCCTTTCCCCGTAGCACAGGATGACACTCTGACACGATCCGTTCCGTGTCAGAGGAAGGCTGCATGCCAAATTTGAGGCAAATTTCAAAAATAAAAAGTTTTTGTTAAAATTTTGTTTAGCCCATAAGTGCCTGGGAATTTTCTCGCCGCCCTTGAAACTGTGTCCAGGTAAGGAGAAGACGCATTGCCACACTCCTGTGCCGGTGCCACAGCCCGGGAGACACCGTGAACGGATCAATGTTCACCAAATGTCATCAGACCCGGGTGACGGGCAAAACGTGCGGGAGAAAATCCCAACACCGTAGCGAGCAAGCTACGGATCGGCCGGCAAGAGACAGCGTCCTGGCGCCGGGAGCGAAATCCAAACTGGGGCAACAAGCTATGCTGCGATCGGCGGCACTCTTCTCCTGCGCTCCCAGCCCCGGGAAATCTCAACCACCCTTTCCCCGTAGCACAGGATGACACTCTGACACGATCCGTTCCGTGTCAGAGGAAGGCTGCATGCCAAATTTGAGGCAAATTTCAAAAATAAAAAGTTTTTGTTAAAATTTTGTTTAGCCCATAAGTGCCTGGGAATTTTCTCGCCGCCCTTGAAACTGTGTCCAGGTAAGGAGAAGACGCATTGCCACACTCCTGTGCCGGTGCCGCAGCCCGGGAGACACCGTGAACGGATCAATGTTCACCAAATGTCATCAGACCCGGGTGACGGGCAAAACGTGCGGGAGAAAATCCCAACACCGTAGCGAGCAAGCTACGGATCGGCCGGCAAGAGACAGCGTCCTGGCGCCGGGAGCGAAATCCAAACTGGGGCAACAAGCTATGCTGCGATCGGCGGCACTCTTCTCCTGCGCTCCCAGCCCCGGGAAATCTCAACCACCCTTTCCCCGTAGCACAGGATGACACTCTGACACGATCCGTTCCGTGTCAGAGGAAGGCTGCATGCCAAATTTGAGGCAAATTTCAAAAATAAAAAGTTTTTGTTAAAATTTTGTTTAGCCCATAAGTGCCTGGGAATTTTCTCGCCGCCCTTGAAACTGTGTCCAGGTAAGGAGAAGACGCATTGCCACACTCCTGTGCCGGTGCCACAGCCCGGGAGACACCGTGAACGGATCAATGTTCACTCAAATGTCATCAGACCCGGGTGACGGGCAAAACGTGCGGGAGAAAATCCCAACACCGTAGCGAGCAAGCTACGGGATCGGCCGGCAAGAGACACCATCCTGGCGCCGGGAGCGAAATCCAAACTGGGGCAACAAGCTATGCTGCTATCGGCGGCACTCTTCTCCCGCGCTCCCAGCCCCGGGAAATCTCAACCACCCCTTTCCCCGTAGCTATTGCGATGACACTCTGACACGATCCGTTCCGTGTCAGAGGAAGGCTGCATGCCAAATTTGAGGCAAATTTCAAAAATAAAAAGTTTTTGTTAAAATTTTGTTTAGCCCATAAGTGCCTGGGAATTTTCTCGCCGCCCTTGAAACTGTGTCCAGGTAAGGAGAAGACGCTCTGTCGCACTTCTGTACCGGTGCCGGAGTCCAGAAGACACCGTGAACGGATCAAGTTCCCAATGTCATGGTGACGGAGTCCAGAAGACACCGTAAATGAGGGAAAGTTTCGCCCAATGTCGGGCCCGGTCAGAGGAAGGCTGACGCAGGAAAACGTGCGGGAGCCCATCCACGCTGTAGAATTTTCTCGCCGCAAAACTGCTCACATGTCTGTCATCTGAAGAGGCAAAAGGTGAGACGGGCGTTTTTCAGCCAGAAAATCGGTATTTCATTTTGCTCACTTGTTGCCTACGAGAGGTAAGTGAGCACTTTTTATGTTGCCAGAGAACTTTGAGGTCGGTGATCACAGGTTTTTCATCTCATTACAAGCTTCCAATGTGGTGTCGCTCATTCAGCAGATCAAGCTCTACCTGCTCATTCATGTCTGTCATCTGAAGAGGCCCTACAGAGACGGGCGTTTTTCGCCAGAAAATCGGTATTTCATTTTGCTCACTTGTTGCCTACGAGAGGTAAGTGAGCACTTTTTATGTTGCCAGAGAACTTTGAGGTCGGTGATCACAGGTTTTTCATCTCATTACAAGCTTCCAATGTGGTGTCGCTCATTCAGCAGATCAAGCTCTACCTGCTCATTCATGTCTGTCATCTGAAGAGGCCCTACAAAGGGTGAGACGGGCGTTTTTCGCCAGAAAATCGGTATTTCATTTTGCTCACTTGTTCCCTACGAGAGGTAAGTGAGCACTTTTTATGTTGCCAGAGAACTTTGAGGTCGGTGATCACAGGTTTTTCATCTCATTACAAGCTTCCAATGTGGTGTCGCTCATTCAGCAGATCAAGCTCTACCTGCTCATTCATGTCTGTCATCTGAAGAGGCCCTACAAAGGTGAGACGGGCGTTTTTCGCCAGAAAATCGGTATTTCATTTTGCTCACTTGTTGCCTACGAGAGGTAAGTGAGCACTTTTTATGTTGCCAGAGAACTTTGAGGTCGGTGATCACAGGTTTTTCATCTCATTACAAGCTTCCAATGTGGTGTCGCTCATTCAGCAGATCAAGCTCTACCTGCTCATTCATGTCTGTCATCTGAAGAGGCCCTACAAAGGGTGAGACGGGCGTTTTTCGCCAGAAAATCGGTATTTCATTTTGCTCACTTGTTCCCTACGAGAGGTAAGTGAGCACTTTTTATGTTGCCAGAGAACTTTGAGGTCGGTGATCACAGGTTTTTCATCTCATTACAAGCTTCCAATGTGGTGTCGCTCATTCAGCAGATCAAGCTCTACCTGCTCATTCATGTCTGTCATCTGAAGAGGCCCTACAAAGGTGAGACGGGCGTTTTTCGCCAGAAAATCGGTATTTCATTTTGCTCACTTGTTGCCTACGAAAGGTAAGTGAGCACTTTTTATGTTGCCAGAGAACTTTGAGGTCGGTGATCACAGGTTTTTCATCTCATTACAAGCTTCCAATGTGGTGTCGCTCATTCAGCAGATCAAGCTCTACCTGCTCATTCATGTCTGTCATCTGAAGAGGCCCTACAAAAGGGTGAGACAGGCGTTTTTCGCTAGAAAATCGGTACTTCATTTTGCTCACTTGTTGCCTACGAGAGGTAAGTGAGCACTTTTTATGTTGCCAGAGAACTTTGAGGTCGGTGATCACAGGTTTTTCATCTCATTACAAGCTTCCAATGTGGTGTCGCTCAT
>NW_025541601.1:0-14378 GCF_017591435.1 Portunus trituberculatus | reverse complement strand
CGCTACGGTGTTGGGATTTTCTCCCGCACGTTTTCCCGTCACCCGGGTCTGATGACATTTGGTGAACATTGATCCGTTCACGGTGTCTCCCGGGCTGCGGCACCGGCACAGGAGTGTGGCAATGCGTCTTCTCCTTACCTGGACACAGTTTCAAGGGCGGCGAGAAAATTCCCAGGCACTTATGGGCTAAACAAAATTTTAACAAAAACTTTTTATTTTTGAAATTTGCCTCCAAATTTGGCATGCAGCCTTCCTCTGACACGGAACGGATCGTGTCAGAGTGTCATCCTAGCTACGGGGAAAGGGGTGGTTGAGATTTCCCGGGGCTGGGAGCGCGGGAGAAGAGTGCCGCCGATCGCAGCATAGCTTGTAGCCCCAGTTTGGATTTCGCTCCCGGCGCCAGGACGCTGTCTCTTGCCGGCCGATCCCGTAGCTTGCTCGCTACGGTGTTGGGATTTTCTCCCGCACGTTTTTGCCCGTCACCCGGGTCTGATGACATTTGAGTGAACATTGATCCGTTCACGGTGTCTCCCGGGCTGCGGCACCGGCACAGGAGTGTGGCAATGCGTCTTCTCCTTACCTGGACACAGTTTCAAGGGCGGCGAGAAAATTCCCAGGCACTTATGGGCTAAACAAAATTTTAACAAAAAACTTTTTTATTTTTGAGAAATTTGCCTCCAAATTTGGCATGCAGCCTTCCTCTGACACGGAACGGATCGTGTCAGAGTGTCATCCTGTAGCTACGGGGAAAGGGGTGGTTGAGATTTCCCGGGGCTGGGAGCGCGGGAGAAGAGTGCCGCCGATCGCAGCATAGCTTGTTGCCCCAGTTTGGATTTCGCTCCCGGCGCCAGGACGCTGTCTCTTGCCGGCCGATCCGTAGCTTGCTCGCTACGGTGTTGGGATTTTCTCCCGCACGTTTTGCCCGTCACCCGGGTCTGATGACATTTGGTGAACATTGATCCGTTCACGGTGTCTCCCGGGCTGCGGCACCGGCACAGGAGTGTGGCAATGCGTCTTCTCCTTACCTGGACACAGTTTCAAGGGCGGCGAGAAAATTCCCAGGCACTTATGGGCTAAACAAAATTTTAACAAAAACTTTTTATTTTTGAAATTTGCCTCCAAATTTGGCATGCAGCCTTCCTCTGACACGGAACGGATCGTGTCAGAGTGTCATCCTGTAGCTACGGGGAAAGGGTGGTTGAGATTTCCCGGGGCTGGGAGCGCAGGAGAAGAGTGCCGCCGATCGCAGCATAGCTTGTTGCCCCAGTTTGGATTTCGCTCCCGGCGCCAGGATGGTGTCTCTTGCCGGCCGATCCGTAGCTTGCTCGCTACGGTGTTGGGATTTTCTCCCGCACGTTTTGCCCGTCACCCGGGTCTGATGACATTTGGTGAACATTGATCCGTTCACGGTGTCTCCCGGGCTGTGGCACCGGCACAGGAGTGTGGCAATGCGTCTTCTCCTTACCTGGACACAGTTTCAAGGGCGGCGAGAAAATTCCCAGGCACTTATGGGCTAAACAAAATTTTAACAAAAAACTTTTTTATTTTTGAGAAATTTGCCTCCAAATTTGGCATGCAGCCTTCCTCTGACACGGAACGGATCGTGTCAGAGTGTCATCGCAATAGCTACGGGGAAAGGGGTGGTTGAGATTTCCCGGGGCTGGGAGCGCGGGAGAAGAGGGCCGATCACATAGCTTGCCCCAGTTTGGATTTCGCTCCCGGGGCCAGCTGGTGTCTCTTGCCGGCCGATCCCGTAGCTTGCTCGCTACGGTGTTGGGATTTTCTCCCGCACGTTTTTGCCCGTCACCCGGGTCTGACATTTGACGAAACATTGATCCGTTCACGGTGTCCCCGGGTTGTGGCACCGGCACAGGAATGTGGCATAGCGTCTTCTCCTCACCTAGACACAGTTTCAACGGCGGCGAGAAATTTCCCAGGCACTTATGGGCTAAACAAACTTTTAACAAAAAACTTTTTTATTTTTGAGAAATTTGCCTCCAAATTTGGCATGCAGCCTTCCTCTGAAACGGAACGGATCGTGTCAGAGTGTCATCGCAATAGCTACGGGGAAAGGGGTGGTTGAGATTTCCCGGGGCTGGGAGCGCGGGAGATGAGGGCCGATCACATAGCTTGCCACAGTTTTATTTGAGATCCACGTTTTGGCTTTCTCACAGGCTCATGAGTGCGGGAGGCCTCTCAACTCCCGATCTTAATTTTTCTCTCACGCACGGCTTTTGGCCCCAAGCCTCAGCAGTGTCAACTCCGTTTTGAAAACGCAAAGTTTTTGAGATCCACGTTTTGGCTTTCTCACAGGCTCGTGAGTGCGGGAGGCCTCTCAACTCCCGTTCTTAATGTTTTCTCTCACGCACGGCTGGGACTACCCCAAGCCTCAGCAGTGCGGGAGAAATCTCAACTCCGTTGATGAAAATCAAAGTTTTTTGAGATCCACGTTTTGGCTTTCTCACAGGCTCGTGAGTGCGGGAGGCCTCTCAACTCCCGTTCTTAATTTTTCTCTCACGCACGGCTGGGACTACCCCAAGCCTCAGCAGTGCGGGAGAAATCTCAACTCCGTTGATGAAAATCAAAGTTTTTTGAGATCCACGTTTTGGCTTTCTCACAGGCTCGTGAGTGCGGGAGGCCTCTCAACTCCCGTTCTTAATTTTTCTCTCACGCACGGCTGGGACTACCCCAAGCCTCAGCAGTGCGGGAGAAATCTCAACTCCGTTGATGAAAATCAAAGTTTTTTGAGATCCACGTTTTGGCTTTCTCACAGGCTCGTGAGTGCGGGAGGCCTCTCAACTCCCGTTCTTAATTTTTTCTCTCACGCACGGCTGGGACTACCCCAAGCCTCAGCAGTGCGGGAGAAATCTCAACTCCGTTGATGAAAATCAAAGTTTTTGAGATCCACGTTTTGGCTTTCTCACAGGCTCGTGAGTGCGGGAGGCCTCTCAACTCCCGTTCTTAATTTTTCTCTCACGCACGGCTGGGACTACCCCAAGCCTCAGCAGTGCGGGAGAAATCTCAACTCCGTTGATGAAAATCAAAGTTTTTTGAGATCCACGTTTTGGCTTTCTCACAGGCTCGTGAGTGCGGGAGGCCTCTCAACTCCCGTTCTTAATTTTTTCTCTCACGCACGGCTGGGACTACCCCAAGCCTCAGCAGTGCGGGAGAAATCTCAACTCCGTTGATGAAAATCAAAGTTTTTTGAGATCCACGTTTTGGCTTTCTCACAGGCTCGTGAGTGCGGGAGGCCTCTCAACTCCCGTTCTTAATTTTTTCTCTCACGCACGGCTGGGACTACCCCAAGCCTCAGCAGTGCGGGAGAAATCTCAACTCCGTTGATGAAAATCAAAGTTTTTGAGATCCACGTTTTGGCTTTCTCACAGGCTCGTGAGTGCGGGAGGCCTCTCAACTCCCGTTCTTAATTTTTTCTCTCACGCACGGCTGGGACTACCCCAAGCCTCAGCAGTGCGGGAGAAATCTCAACTCCGTTGATGAAAATCAAAGTTTATTTGAGATCCACGTTTTGGCTTTCTCACAGGCTCGTGAGTGCGGGAGGCCTCTCAACTCCCGTTCTTAATTTTTTCTCTCACGCACGGCTGGGACTACCCCAAGCCTCAGCAGTGCGGGAGAAATCTCAACTCCGTTGATGAAAATCAAAGTTTATTTGAGATCCACGTTTTGGCTTTCTCACAGGCTCGTGAGTGCGGGAGGCCTCTCAACTCCCGTTCTTAATTTTTTCTCTCACGCACGGCTGGGACTACCCCAAGCCTCAGCAGTGCGGGAGAAATCTCAACTCCGTTGATGAAAATCAAAGTTTTTTGGAGATCCACGTTTTGGCTTTCTCACAGGCTCGTGAGTGCGGGAGGCCTCTCAACTCCCGTTCTTAATTTTTTCTCTCACGCACGGCTGGGACTACCCCAAGCCTCAGCAGTGCGGGAGAAATCTCAACTCCGTTGATGAAAATCAAAGTTTTTTTGAGATCCACGTTTTGGCTTTCTCACAGGCTCGTGAGTGCGGGAGGCCTCTCAACTCCCGTTCTTAATTTTTTCTCTCACGCACGGCTGGGACTACCCCAAGCCTCAGCAGTGCGGGAGAAATCTCAACTCCGTTGATGAAAATCAAAGTTTTTGAGATCCACGTTTTGGCTTTCTCACAGGCTCGTGAGTGCGGGAGGCCTCTCAACTCCCGTTCTTAATTTTTTCTCTCACGCACGGCTGGGACTACCCCAAGCCTCAGCAGTGCGGGAGAAATCTCAACTCCGTTGATGAAAATCAAAGTTTTTGAGATCCACGTTTTGGCTTTCTCACAGGCTCGTGAGTGCGGGAGGCCTCTCAACTCCCGTTCTTAATTTTTCTCTCACGCACGGCTGGGACTACCCCAAGCCTCAGCAGTGCGGGAGAAATCTCAACTCCGTTGATGAAAATCAAAGTTTTTTGAGATCCACGTTTTGGCTTTCTCACAGGCTCGTGAGTGCGGGAGGCCTCTCAACTCCCGTTCTTAATTTTTCTCTCACGCACGGCTGGGACTACCCCAAGCCTCAGCAGTGCGGGAGAAATCTCAACTCCGTTGATGAAAATCAAAGTTTTTTGGAGATCCACGTTTTGGCTTTCTCACAGGCTCGTGAGTGCGGGAGGCCTCTCAACTCCCGTTCTTAATTTTTTCTCTCACGCACGGCTGGGACTACCCCAAGCCTCAGCAGTGCGGGAGAAATCTCAACTCCGTTGATGAAAATCAAAGTTTTTTTGAGATCCACGTTTTGGCTTTCTCACAGGCTCGTGAGTGCGGGAGGCCTCTCAACTCCCGTTCTTAATTTTTTCTCTCACGCACGGCTGGGACTACCCCAAGCCTCAGCAGTGCGGGAGAAATCTCAACTCCGTTGATGAAAATCAAAGTTTTTGAGATCCACGTTTTGGCTTTCTCACAGGCTCGTGAGTGCGGGAGGCCTCTCAACTCCCGTTCTTAATTTTTTCTCTCACGCACGGCTGGGACTACCCCAAGCCTCAGCAGTGCGGGAGAAATCTCAACTCCGTTGATGAAAATCAAAGTTTTTTGGAGATCCACGTTTTGGCTTTCTCACAGGCTCGTGAGTGCGGGAGGCCTCTCAACTCCCGTTCTTAATTTTTTCTCTCACGCACGGCTGGGACTACCCCAAGCCTCAGCAGTGCGGGAGAAATCTCAACTCCGTTGATGAAAATCAAAGTTTATTTGAGATCCACGTTTTGGCTTTCTCACAGGCTCGTGAGTGCGGGAGGCCTCTCAACTCCCGTTCTTAATTTTTTCTCTCACGCACGGCTGGGACTACCCCAAGCCTCAGCAGTGCGGGAGAAATCTCAACTCCGTTGATGAAAATCAAAGTTTTTTGGAGATCCACGTTTTGGCTTTCTCACAGGCTCGTGAGTGCGGGAGGCCTCTCAACTCCCGTTCTTAATTTTTTCTCTCACGCACGGCTGGGACTACCCCAAGCCTCAGCAGTGCGGGAGAAATCTCAACTCCGTTGATGAAAATCAAAGTTTATTTGAGATCCACGTTTTGGCTTTCTCACAGGCTCGTGAGTGCGGGAGGCCTCTCAACTCCCGTTCTTAATTTTTTCTCTCACGCACGGCTGGGACTACCCCAAGCCTCAGCAGTGCGGGAGAAATCTCAACTCCGTTGATGAAAATCAAAGTTTTTTGAGATCCACGTTTTGGCTTTCTCACAGGCTCGTGAGTGCGGGAGGCCTCTCAACTCCCGTTCTTAATTTTTTCTCTCACGCACGGCTGGGACTACCCCAAGCCTCAGCAGTGCGGGAGAAATCTCAACTCCGTTGATGAAAATCAAAGTTTTTTGAGATCCACGTTTTGGCTTTCTCACAGGCTCGTGAGTGCGGGAGGCCTCTCAACTCCCGTTCTTAATTTTTTCTCTCACGCACGGCTGGGACTACCCCAAGCCTCAGCAGTGCGGGAGAAATCTCAACTCCGTTGATGAAAATCAAAGTTTTTGAGATCCACGTTTTGGCTTTCTCACAGGCTCGTGAGTGCGGGAGGCCTCTCAACTCCCGTTCTTAATTTTTCTCTCACGCACGGCTGGGACTACCCCAAGCCTCAGCAGTGCGGGAGAAATCTCAACTCCGTTGATGAAAATCAAAGTTTTTTGAGATCCACGTTTTGGCTTTCTCACAGGCTCGTGAGTGCGGGAGGCCTCTCAACTCCCGTTCTTAATTTTTCTCTCACGCACGGCTGGGACTACCCCAAGCCTCAGCAGTGCGGGAGAAATCTCAACTCCGTTGATGAAAATCAAAGTTTTTGAGATCCACGTTTTGGCTTTCTCACAGGCTCGTGAGTGCGGGAGGCCTCTCAACTCCCGTTCTTAATTTTTCTCTCACGCACGGCTGGGACTACCCCAAGCCTCAGCAGTGCGGGAGAAATCTCAACTCCGTTGATGAAAATCAAAGTTTTTTGAGATCCACGTTTTGGCTTTCTCACAGGCTCGTGAGTGCGGGAGGCCTCTCAACTCCCGTTCTTAATTTTTCTCTCACGCACGGCTGGGACTACCCCAAGCCTCAGCAGTGCGGGAGAAATCTCAACTCCGTTGATGAAAATCAAAGTTTTTTGAGATCCACGTTTTGGCTTTCTCACAGGCTCGTGAGTGCGGGAGGCCTCTCAACTCCCGTTCTTAATTTTTCTCTCACGCACGGCTGGGACTACCCCAAGCCTCAGCAGTGCGGGAGAAATCTCAACTCCGTTGATGAAAATCAAAGTTTTTTGAGATCCACGTTTTGGCTTTCTCACAGGCTCGTGAGTGCGGGAGGCCTCTCAACTCCCGTTCTTAATTTTTCTCTCACGCACGGCTGGGACTACCCCAAGCCTCAGCAGTGCGGGAGAAATCTCAACTCCGTTGATGAAAATCAAAGTTTTTTGAGATCCACGTTTTGGCTTTCTCACAGGCTCGTGAGTGCGGGAGGCCTCTCAACTCCCGTTCTTAATTTTTCTCTCACGCACGGCTGGGACTACCCCAAGCCTCAGCAGTGCGGGAGAAATCTCAACTCCGTTGATGAAAATCAAAGTTTTTTGAGATCCACGTTTTGGCTTTCTCACAGGCTCGTGAGTGCGGGAGGCCTCTCAACTCCCGTTCTTAATTTTTCTCTCACGCACGGCTGGGACTACCCCAAGCCTCAGCAGTGCGGGAGAAATCTCAACTCCGTTGATGAAAATCAAAGTTTTTTGAGATCCACGTTTTGGCTTTCTCACAGGCTCGTGAGTGCGGGAGGCCTCTCAACTCCCGTTCTTAATTTTTTCTCTCACGCACGGCTGGGACTACCCCAAGCCTCAGCAGTGCGGGAGAAATCTCAACTCCGTTGATGAAAATCAAAGTTTTTGAGATCCACGTTTTGGCTTTCTCACAGGCTCGTGAGTGCGGGAGGCCTCTCAACTCCCGTTCTTAATTTTTTCTCTCACGCACGGCTGGGACTACCCCAAGCCTCAGCAGTGCGGGAGAAATCTCAACTCCGTTGATGAAAATCAAAGTTTTTTGAGATCCACGTTTTGGCTTTCTCACAGGCTCGTGAGTGCGGGAGGCCTCTCAACTCCCGTTCTTAATTTTTTCTCTCACGCACGGCTGGGACTACCCCAAGCCTCAGCAGTGCGGAGAAATCTCAACTCCGTTGATGAAAATCAAAGTTTTTTGAGATCCACGTTTTGGCTTTCTCACAGGCTCGTGAGTGCGGGAGGCCTCTCAACTCCCGTTCTTAATTTTTTCTCTCACGCACGGCTGGGACTACCCCAAGCCTCAGCAGTGCGGGAGAAATCTCAACTCCGTTGATGAAAATCAAAGTTTTTGAGATCCACGTTTTGGCTTTCTCACAGGCTCGTGAGTGCGGGAGGCCTCTCAACTCCCGTTCTTAATTTTTCTCTCACGCACGGCTGGGACTACCCCAAGCCTCAGCAGTGCGGGAGAAATCTCAACTCCGTTGATGAAAATCAAAGTTTTTTGAGATCCACGTTTTGGCTTTCTCACAGGCTCGTGAGTGCGGGAGGCCTCTCAACTCCCGTTCTTAATTTTTCTCTCACGCACGGCTGGGACTACCCCAAGCCTCAGCAGTGCGGGAGAAATCTCAACTCCGTTGATGAAAATCAAAGTTTTTTGAGATCCACGTTTTGGCTTTCTCACAGGCTCGTGAGTGCGGGAGGCCTCTCAACTCCCGTTCTTAATTTTTTCTCTCACGCACGGCTGGGACTACCCCAAGCCTCAGCAGTGCGGGAGAAATCTCAACTCCGTTGATGAAAATCAAAGTTTTTGAGATCCACGTTTTGGCTTTCTCACAGGCTCGTGAGTGCGGGAGGCCTCTCAACTCCCGTTCTTAATTTTTCTCTCACGCACGGCTGGGACTACCCCAAGCCTCAGCAGTGCGGGAGAAATCTCAACTCCGTTGATGAAAATCAAAGTTTTTTTGAGATCCACGTTTTGGCTTTCTCACAGGCTCGTGAGTGCGGGAGGCCTCTCAACTCCCGTTCTTAATTTTTTCTCTCACGCACGGCTGGGACTACCCCAAGCCTCAGCAGTGCGGGAGAAATCTCAACTCCGTTGATGAAAATCAAAGTTTTTTGGAGATCCACGTTTTGGCTTTCTCACAGGCTCGTGAGTGCGGGAGGCCTCTCAACTCCCGTTCTTAATTTTTTCTCTCACGCACGGCTGGGACTACCCCAAGCCTCAGCAGTGCGGGAGAAATCTCAACTCCGTTGATGAAAATCAAAGTTTTTTGAGATCCACGTTTTGGCTTTCTCACAGGCTCGTGAGTGCGGGAGGCCTCTCAACTCCCGTTCTTAATTTTTTCTCTCACGCACGGCTGGGACTACCCCAAGCCTCAGCAGTGCGGGAGAAATCTCAACTCCGTTGATGAAAATCAAAGTTTTTGAGATCCACGTTTTGGCTTTCTCACAGGCTCGTGAGTGCGGGAGGCCTCTCAACTCCCGTTCTTAATTTTTCTCTCACGCACGGCTGGGACTACCCCAAGCCTCAGCAGTGCGGGAGAAATCTCAACTCCGTTGATGAAAATCAAAGTTTTTTGAGATCCACGTTTTGGCTTTCTCACAGGCTCGTGAGTGCGGGAGGCCTCTCAACTCCCGTTCTTAATTTTTCTCTCACGCACGGCTGGGACTACCCCAAGCCTCAGCAGTGCGGGAGAAATCTCAACTCCGTTGATGAAAATCAAAGTTTTTTGAGATCCACGTTTTGGCTTTCTCACAGGCTCGTGAGTGCGGGAGGCCTCTCAACTCCCGTTCTTAATTTTTCTCTCACGCACGGCTGGGACTACCCCAAGCCTCAGCAGTGCGGGAGAAATCTCAACTCCGTTGATGAAAATCAAAGTTTTTTGAGATCCACGTTTTGGCTTTCTCACAGGCTCGTGAGTGCGGGAGGCCTCTCAACTCCCGTTCTTAATTTTTCTCTCACGCACGGCTGGGACTACCCCAAGCCTCAGCAGTGCGGGAGAAATCTCAACTCCGTTGATGAAAATCAAAGTTTTTTGAGATCCACGTTTTGGCTTTCTCACAGGCTCGTGAGTGCGGGAGGCCTCTCAACTCCCGTTCTTAATTTTTCTCTCACGCACGGCTGGGACTACCCCAAGCCTCAGCAGTGCGGGAGAAATCTCAACTCCGTTGATGAAAATCAAAGTTTTTTGAGATCCACGTTTTGGCTTTCTCACAGGCTCGTGAGTGCGGGAGGCCTCTCAACTCCCGTTCTTAATTTTTCTCTCACGCACGGCTGGGACTACCCCAAGCCTCAGCAGTGCGGGAGAAATCTCAACTCCGTTGATGAAAATCAAAGTTTTTTGAGATCCACGTTTTGGCTTTCTCACAGGCTCGTGAGTGCGGGAGGCCTCTCAACTCCCGTTCTTAATTTTTCTCTCACGCACGGCTGGGACTACCCCAAGCCTCAGCAGTGCGGGAGAAATCTCAACTCCGTTGATGAAAATCAAAGTTTTTTGAGATCCACGTTTTGGCTTTCTCACAGGCTCGTGAGTGCGGGAGGCCTCTCAACTCCCGTTCTTAATTTTTTCTCTCACGCACGGCTGGGACTACCCCAAGCCTCAGCAGTGCGGGAGAAATCTCAACTCCGTTGATGAAAATCAAAGTTTTTTGAGATCCACGTTTTGGCTTTCTCACAGGCTCGTGAGTGCGGGAGGCCTCTCAACTCCCGTTCTTAATTTTTTCTCTCACGCACGGCTGGGACTACCCCAAGCCTCAGCAGTGCGGGAGAAATCTCAACTCCGTTGATGAAAATCAAAGTTTTTGAGATCCACGTTTTGGCTTTCTCACAGGCTCGTGAGTGCGGGAGGCCTCTCAACTCCCGTTCTTAATTTTTCTCTCACGCACGGCTGGGACTACCCCAAGCCTCAGCAGTGCGGGAGAAATCTCAACTCCGTTGATGAAAATCAAAGTTTTTGAGATCCACGTTTTGGCTTTCTCACAGGCTCGTGAGTGCGGGAGGCCTCTCAACTCCCGTTCTTAATTTTTCTCTCACGCACGGCTGGGACTACCCCAAGCCTCAGCAGTGCGGGAGAAATCTCAACTCCGTTGATGAAAATCAAAGTTTTTTGAGATCCACGTTTTGGCTTTCTCACAGGCTCGTGAGTGCGGGAGGCCTCTCAACTCCCGTTCTTAATTTTTCTCTCACGCACGGCTGGGACTACCCCAAGCCTCAGCAGTGCGGGAGAAATCTCAACTCCGTTGATGAAAATCAAAGTTTTTGAGATCCACGTTTTGGCTTTCTCACAGGCTCGTGAGTGCGGGAGGCCTCTCAACTCCCGTTCTTAATTTTTCTCTCACGCACGGCTGGGACTACCCCAAGCCTCAGCAGTGCGGGAGAAATCTCAACTCCGTTGATGAAAATCAAAGTTTTTGAGATCCACGTTTTGGCTTTCTCACAGGCTCGTGAGTGCGGGAGGCCTCTCAACTCCCGTTCTTAATTTTTCTCTCACGCACGGCTGGGACTACCCCAAGCCTCAGCAGTGCGGGAGAAATCTCAACTCCGTTGATGAAAATCAAAGTTTTTTGAGATCCACGTTTTGGCTTTCTCACAGGCTCGTGAGTGCGGGAGGCCTCTCAACTCCCGTTCTTAATTTTTCTCTCACGCACGGCTGGGACTACCCCAAGCCTCAGCAGTGCGGGAGAAATCTCAACTCCGTTGATGAAAATCAAAGTTTTTGAGATCCACGTTTTGGCTTTCTCACAGGCTCGTGAGTGCGGGAGGCCTCTCAACTCCCGTTCTTAATTTTTCTCTCACGCACGGCTGGGACTACCCCAAGCCTCAGCAGTGCGGGAGAAATCTCAACTCCGTTGATGAAAATCAAAGTTTTTTGAGATCCACGTTTTGGCTTTCTCACAGGCTCGTGAGTGCGGGAGGCCTCTCAACTCCCGTTCTTAATTTTTCTCTCACGCACGGCTGGGACTACCCCAAGCCTCAGCAGTGCGGGAGAAATCTCAACTCCGTTGATGAAAATCAAAGTTTTTGAGATCCACGTTTTGGCTTTCTCACAGGCTCGTGAGTGCGGGAGGCCTCTCAACTCCCGTTCTTAATTTTTTCTCTCACGCACGGCTGGGACTACCCCAAGCCTCAGCAGTGCGGGAGAAATCTCAACTCCGTTGATGAAAATCAAAGTTTTTTGAGATCCACGTTTTGGCTTTCTCACAGGCTCGTGAGTGCGGGAGGCCTCTCAACTCCCGTTCTTAATTTTTTCTCTCACGCACGGCTGGGACTACCCCAAGCCTCAGCAGTGCGGGAGAAATCTCAACTCCGTTGATGAAAATCAAAGTTTTTGAGATCCACGTTTTGGCTTTCTCACAGGCTCGTGAGTGCGGGAGGCCTCTCAACTCCCGTTCTTAATTTTTCTCTCACGCACGGCTGGGACTACCCCAAGCCTCAGCAGTGCGGGAGAAATCTCAACTCCGTTGATGAAAATCAAAGTTTTTGAGATCCACGTTTTGGCTTTCTCACAGGCTCGTGAGTGCGGGAGGCCTCTCAACTCCCGTTCTTAATTTTTCTCTCACGCACGGCTGGGACTACCCCAAGCCTCAGCAGTGCGGGAGAAATCTCAACTCCGTTGATGAAAATCAAAGTTTTTGAGATCCACGTTTTGGCTTTCTCACAGGCTCGTGAGTGCGGGAGGCCTCTCAACTCCCGTTCTTAATTTTTCTCTCACGCACGGCTGGGACTACCCCAAGCCTCAGCAGTGCGGGAGAAATCTCAACTCCGTTGATGAAAATCAAAGTTTTTGAGATCCACGTTTTGGCTTTCTCACAGGCTCGTGAGTGCGGGAGGCCTCTCAACTCCCGTTCTTAATTTTTCTCTCACGCACGGCTGGGACTACCCCAAGCCTCAGCAGTGCGGGAGAAATCTCAACTCCGTTGATGAAAATCAAAGTTTTTGAGATCCACGTTTTGGCTTTCTCACAGGCTCGTGAGTGCGGGAGGCCTCTCAACTCCCGTTCTTAATTTTTCTCTCACGCACGGCTGGGACTACCCCAAGCCTCAGCAGTGCGGGAGAAATCTCAACTCCGTTGATGAAAATCAAAGTTTTTGAGATCCACGTTTTGGCTTTCTCACAGGCTCGTGAGTGCGGGAGGCCTCTCAACTCCCGTTCTTAATTTTTCTCTCACGCACGGCTGGGACTACCCCAAGCCTCAGCAGTGCGGGAGAAATCTCAACTCCGTTGATGAAAATCAAAGTTTTTTGAGATCCACGTTTTGGCTTTCTCACAGGCTCGTGAGTGCGGGAGGCCTCTCAACTCCCGTTCTTAATTTTTTCTCTCACGCACGGCTGGGACTACCCCAAGCCTCAGCAGTGCGGGAGAAATCTCAACTCCGTTGATGAAAATCAAAGTTTTTGAGATCCACGTTTTGGCTTTCTCACAGGCTCGTGAGTGCGGGAGGCCTCTCAACTCCCGTTCTTAATTTTTTCTCTCACGCACGGCTGGGACTACCCCAAGCCTCAGCAGTGCGGGAGAAATCTCAACTCCGTTGATGAAAATCAAAGTTTCTTGGAGATCCACGTTTTGGCTTTCTCACAGGCTCGTGAGTGCGGGAGGCCTCTCAACTCCCGTTCTTAATTTTTTCTCTCACGCACGGCTGGGACTACCCCAAGCCTCAGCAGTGCGGGAGAAATCTCAACTCCGTTGATGAAAATCAAAGTTTTTGGAGATCCACGTTTTGGCTTTCTCACAGGCTCGTGAGTGCGGGAGGCCTCTCAACTCCCGTTCTTAATTTTTCTCTCACGCACGGCTGGGACTACCCCAAGCCTCAGCAGTGCGGGAGAAATCTCAACTCCGTTGATGAAAATCAAAGTTTGTTTGGGTTTGAGTTTTGCATTGGGCAAATGAAACTCACTTTGGTTTTTGGCAGCAGTGATTAGAATGTGATGACAACATCCGTTCTCGTTTTCCAATTGACTGTGTACCAATTTGAAAGGTGTAATCCGTAACGAAACGCCACGTAACAAGTGGCGTGGAGACGGTGTAAGTCTCTCACAAATGGTTACGGATCTAGTTTTGTTAAGGAAGTAACACCCATTAAAGACTGCACAGGGACTGCAAGTTTGGACTAAGTCGTCCTTTTTTGCTAATTACCTGTAGCAGTCAACAAGAGGCTAGTGGTTGTCGTTGTGCGCAGCGGAGCCACGAAACACAACAAACAACTGGCGCCAAACGGCGCGCACTGCTTGATGACTATTGGTCATCGAGAACAGGCGCGACTGTGTTTGGACTTTAAACAGCCACCGGCAAGACCGCCCGTGTTTGCGAGCCTGACCCTGAGAGTAGGAGGAGGAGGAGGAGGAGGAGGACGATTAGTCCTACCTGCCTCCTTCCTGCCTGCCTTGATCTCGGGGCACTTGCGCACGGCTTAGTCACCTCGGAGAACGAGGGACCCAGGAGGAGCGTTCGACTCCAGCCGTACTACAGCTCACAACGCACGGTGTGGTAGGCTGGAAATTTAGTTCCGCCATCGGGGTGCGTGACGAAACCTCCAGCCTTAATAGGGAGAAGTCTTAGCGGATCGCAGTGAGGATGCTGCTCTGCCGCCCACAACACCCTGACCGGTACGTAAGTCGTCTGCGAACGATTCGGTACGGCACATCAGCATGTGGGTGTTCTGTAGTAGGGAGGAAACGCCCGAGACTGTTTGTCGCGACGCTCCCGAGTTCCCTTTGCAAGGGTCCATATTTTCGGCCTCCGCACAAGTGCGGGGGATTAAATCTCTCGATCAACTCAATGGTGACCATCCCAATGCAGGCCGTACACGATATCGTTGGTCATCCAGCCGGGATTCTGCCTTAGAGGCTTTCAGGCATAATCCACGGACGTAGCCTCGCTCCACTGGCCGATCGGCCAAGAGCGGAACCATATGT
>NW_025541600.1:0-16353 GCF_017591435.1 Portunus trituberculatus | reverse complement strand
TCACTTACCTCTCCTAGGCAACAAGTGAGCAAAATGAAGTACCGATTTTCTAGCGAAAAAGGCCCGTCTCACCCTTTGTAGGGCCTCTTCAGATGACAGACATGAATGAGCAGGTGAGCTTGATCTGCTGAATGAGCGACACCACATTGGAAGCTTGTAATGAGATGAAAAACCTGTCATCACCGACCTCAAAGTTCTCTGGCAACATAAAAAGTGCTCACTTCCCTCTCCTAGGCAACAAGTGAGCAAAATGAAGTACCGATTTTCTAGCGAAAAACGCCCGTCTCACCCCTTTGTAGGGCCTCTTCAGATGACAGACATGAATGAGCAGGTAGAGCTTGATCTGCTGAATGAGCGACACCACATTGGAAGCTTGTAATGAGATGAAAAACCTGTCATCACCGACCTCAAAGTTCTCTGGCAACATAAAAAGTGCTCACTTCCCTCTCCTAGGCAACAAGTGAGCAAAATGAAGTACCGATTTTCTGGCGAAAAACGCCCGTCTCACCTTTGTGGGGCCTCTTCAGATGACAGACACGAATGAGCAGGTGAGCTTGATCTGCTGAATGAGCGACACCACATTGGAAGCTTGTAATGAGATGAAAAACCTGTGATCACCGACCTCAAAGTTCTCTGGCAACATAAAAAGTGCTCACTTCCCTCTCCTAGGCAACAAGTGAGCAAAATGAAGTACCGATTTTCTGGCGAAAAACGCCCGTCTCACCCTTTGTGGGGCCTCTTCAGATGACAGACATGAATGAGCAGGTAGAGCTTGATCTGCTGAATGAGCGACACCACATTGGAAGCTTGTAATGAGATGAAAAACCTGTGATCACCGACCTCAAAGTTCTCTGGCAACATAAAAAGTGCTCACTTACCTCTCGTAGGCAACAAGTGAGCAAAATGAAATACCGATTTTCTGGCGAAAAACGCCCGTCTCACCTTTGTAGGGCCTCTTCAGATGACAGACATGAATGAGCAGGTAGAGCTTGATCTGCTGAATGAGCGACACCACATTGGAAGCTTGTAATGAGATGAAAAACCTGTGATCACCGACCTCAAAGTTCTCTGGCAACATAAAAAGTGCTCACTTACCTCTCGTAGGGAACAAGTGAGCAAAATGAAATACCGATTTTCTGGCGAAAAACGCCCGTCTCACCTTTGTGGGGCCTCTTCAGATGACAGACATGAATGAGCAGGTAGAGCTTGATCTGCTGAATGAGCGACACCACATTGGAAGCTTGTAATGAGATGAAAAACCTGTGATCACCGACCTCAAAGTTCTCTGGCAACATAAAAAGTGCTCACTTACCTCTCGTAGGGAACAAGTGAGCAAAATGAAATACCGATTTTCTGGCGAAAAACGCCCGTCTCACCCTTTGTAGGGCCTCTTCAGATGACAGACATGAATGAGCAGGTAGAGCTTGATCTGCTGAATGAGCGACACCACATTGGAAGCTTGTAATGAGATGAAAAACCTGTGATCACCGACCTCAAAGTTCTCTGGCAACATAAAAAGTGCTCACTTACCTCTCGTAGGGAACAAGTGAGCAAAATGAAATACCGATTTTCTGGCGAAAAACGCCCGTCTCACCTTTGTAGGGCCTCTTCAGATGACAGACATGAATGAGCAGGTAGAGCTTGATCTGCTGAATGAGCGACACCACATTGGAAGCTTGTAATGAGATGAAAAACCTGTGATCACCGACCTCAAAGTTCTCTGGCAACATAAAAAGTGCTCACTTACCTCTCGTAGGGAACAAGTGAGCAAAATGAAATACCGATTTTCTGGCGAAAAACGCCCGTCTCACCTTTGTGGGGCCTCTTCAGATGACAGACATGAATGAGCAGGTGAGCTTGATCTGCTGAATGAGCGACACCACATTGGAAGCTTGTAATGAGATGAAAAACCTGTGATCACCGACCTCAAAGTTCTCTGGCAACATAAAAGTGCTCACTTACCTCTCGTAGGAACAAGTGAGCAAAATGAATACCGATTTTCTGGCGAAAAACGCCCGTCTCACCTTTGTCTCAGGGCCTCTTCAGATGACAGACATGAATGAGCAGGTGAGCTTGATCTGCTGAATGAGCGACACCACATTGGAAGCTTGTAATGAGATGAAAAACCTGTGATCACCGACCTCAAAGTTCTCTGGCAACATAAAAGTGCTCACTTACCTCTCGTAGGCAACAAGTGAGCAAAATGAAATACCGATTTTCAGCGAAAAACGTCTCACCTTTTGGGCCTCTTCAGATGACAGACATGAATGAGCAGGTGAGCTTGATCTGCTGAATGAGCGACACCACATTGGAAGCTTGTAATGGGATGAAAAACCTTTTCACCGACCTCACGTTTTGGCCTGCGTCACCGGGCCCGACATTGGGCGAAACTTTCCCTCATTACGGTGTCTTCTGGACTCCGGCACCGGTACAAGTGCGACAAGCGTCTTCTCGCTCAATTAAACACAGTTTCAATCGTGGCGGAGTGTCTTCTCAGGGCTTATAAACACAGTTTCAAGGGCGGCGAGAAAATTCCCAGGCACTTATGGGCTAAACAAAATTTTAACAAAAACTTTTATTTTTGAAATTTGCCTCAAATTTGGCATGCAGCCTTCCTCTGACACGGAACGGATCGTGTCAGAGTGTCATCCTGTGCTACGGGGAAAGGGTGGTTGAGATTTCCCGGGGCTGGGAGCGCAGGAGAAGAGTGCCGCCGATAGCAGCATAGCTTGTTGCCCCAGTTTGGATTTCGCTCCCGGCGCCAGGATGGTGTCTCTTGCCGGCCGATCCGTAGCTTGCTCGCTACGGTGTTGGGATTTTCTCCCGCACGTTTTGCCCGTCACCCGGGTCTGATGACATTTGGTGAACATTGATCCGTTCACGGTGTCTCCCGGGCTGCGGCACCGGCACAGGAGTGTGGCAATGCGTCTTCTCCTTACCTGGACACAGTTTCAAGGGCGGCGAGAAAATTCCCAGGCACTTATGGGCTAAACAAAATTTTAACAAAAACTTTTTATTTTGAAATTTGCCTCAAATTTGGCATGCAGCCTTCCTCTGACACGGAACGGATCGTGTCAGAGTGTCATCCTGTGCTACGGGGAAAGGGTGGTTGAGATTTCCCGGGGCTGGGAGCGCAGGAGAAGAGTGCCGCCGATCGCAGCATAGCTTGTTGCCCCAGTTTGGTTCGCTCCCGGCGCCAGGACGCTGTCTCTTGCCGGCCGATCCGTAGCTTGCTCGCTACGGTGTTGGGATTTTCTCCCGCACGTTTTCCCGTCACCCGGGTCTGATGACATTTGGTGAACATTGATCCGTTCACGGTGTCTCCCGGGCTGCGGCACCGGCACAGGAGTGTGGCAATGCGTCTTCTCCTTACCTGGACACAGTTTCAAGGGCGGCGAGAAAATTCCCAGGCACTTATGGGCTAAACAAAATTTTAACAAAAACTTTTTATTTTTGAAATTTGCCTCAAATTTGGCATGCAGCCTTCCTCTGACACGGAACGGATCGTGTCAGAGTGTCATCCTGTGCTACGGGGAAAGGGTGGTTGAGATTTCCCGGGGCTGGGAGCGCAGGAGAAGAGTGCCGCCGATCGCAGCATAGCTTGTTGCCCCAGTTTGGTTCGCTCCCGGCGCCAGGACGCTGTCTCTTGCCGGCCGATCCGTAGCTTGCTCGCTACGGTGTTGGGATTTTCTCCCGCACGTTTTGCCCGTCACCCGGGTCTGATGACATTTGGTGAACATTGATCCGTTCACGGTGTCTCCCGGGCTGTGGCACCGGCACAGGAGTGTGGCAATGCGTCTTCTCCTTACCTGGACACAGTTTCAAGGGCGGCGAGAAAATTCCCAGGCACTTATGGGCTAAACAAAATTTTAACAAAAACTTTTTATTTTGAAATTTGCCTCAAATTTGGCATGCAGCCTTCCTCTGACACGGAACGGATCGTGTCAGAGTGTCATCCTGTGCTACGGGGAAAGGGTGGTTGAGATTTCCCGGGGCTGGGAGCGCAGGAGAAGAGTGCCGCCGATCAGCATAGCTTGCCCCAGTTTGGATTTCGCTCCCGCGCCAGGATGGTGTCTCTTGCCGGCCGATCCGGCCGATCCGTAGCTTGCAGCCTTCCTCTCGCTACGGTGTTGGGATTTTCTCCCGCACGTTTTGCCCGTCACCCGGGTCTGACATTTGACGAAACATTGATCCGTTCACGGTGTCTCCCAGGTTGTGGCACCGGCACTCCCGTGTGGCAATGCGTCTTCTCCTCACCTGGACACAGTTTCAAGGGCGGCGAGAAATTCCCAGGCACTTATGGGCTAAACAAAATTTTAACAAAAACTTTTTATTTTGAAATTTGCCTCAAATTTGGCATGCAGCCTTCCTCTGACACGGAACGGATCGTGTCAGAGTGTCATCACCAATGCTACTGGGAAAGGGTGGTTGAGATTTCGGGAGGGCTGGGAGCGCGGGAGATGAGGGCCGATCACATAGCTTGCCCCAGTTTTATTTGAGATCCACGTTTTGGCTTTCTCACAGGCTCGTGAGTGCGGGAGGCCTCTCAACTCCCGTTCTTAATTTTTTCTCTCACGCACGGCTGGGACTACCCCAAGCCTCAGCAGTGCGGGAGAAATCTCAACTCCGTTGATGAAAATCAAAGTTATTTTGAGATCCACGTTTTGGCTTTCTCACAGGCTCGTGAGTGCGGGAGGCCTCTCAACTCCCGTTCTTAATTTTTTCTCTCACGCACGGCTGGGACTACCCCAAGCCTCAGCAGTGCGGGAGAAATCTCAACTCCGTTGATGAAAAGCAAAGTTTTTTGGAGATCCACGTTTTGGCTTTCTCACAGGCTCGTGAGTGCGGGAGGCCTCTCAACTCCCGTTCTTAATTTTTTCTCTCACGCACGGCTGGGACTACCCCAAGCCTCAGCAGTGCGGGAGAAATCTCAACTCCGTTGATGAAAAGCAAAGTTTTTGAGATCCACGTTTTGGCTTTCTCACAGGCTCGTGAGTGCGGGAGGCCTCTCAACTCCCGTTCTTAATTTTTTCTCTCACGCACGGCTGGGACTACCCCAAGCCTCAGCAGTGCGGGAGAAATCTCAACTCCGTTGATGAAAATCAAAGTTTTTTTGAGATCCACGTTTTGGCTTTCTCACAGGCTCGTGAGTGCGGGAGGCCTCTCAACTCCCGTTCTTAATTTTTTCTCTCACGCACGGCTGGGACTACCCCAAGCCTCAGCAGTGCGGGAGAAATCTCAACTCCGTTGATGAAAATCAAAGTTTTTGAGATCCACGTTTTGGCTTTCTCACAGGCTCGTGAGTGCGGGAGGCCTCTCAACTCCCGTTCTTAATTTTTTCTCTCACGCACGGCTGGGACTACCCCAAGCCTCAGCAGTGCGGGAGAAATCTCAACTCCGTTGATGAAAAGAAATCTCAAAGTTTTTTGAGATCCACGTTTTGGCTTTCTCACAGGCTCGTGAGTGCGGGAGGCCTCTCAACTCCCGTTCTTAATTTTTTCTCTCACGCACGGCTGGGACTACCCCAAGCCTCAGCAGTGCGGGAGAAATCTCAACTCCGTTGATGAAAATCAAAGTTTTTGAGATCCACGTTTTGGCTTTCTCACAGGCTCGTGAGTGCGGGAGGCCTCTCAACTCCCGTTCTTAATTTTTTCTCTCACGCACGGCTGGGACTACCCCAAGCCTCAGCAGTGCGGGAGAAATCTCAACTCCGTTGATGAAAATCAAAGTTTTTTGAGATCCACGTTTTGGCTTTCTCACAGGCTCGTGAGTGCGGGAGGCCTCTCAACTCCCGTTCTTAATTTTTTCTCTCACGCACGGCTGGGACTACCCCAAGCCTCAGCAGTGCGGGAGAAATCTCAACTCCGTTGATGAAAATCAAAGTTTTTGAGATCCACGTTTTGGCTTTCTCACAGGCTCGTGAGTGCGGGAGGCCTCTCAACTCCCGTTCTTAATTTTTCTCTCACGCACGGCTGGGACTACCCCAAGCCTCAGCAGTGCGGGAGAAATCTCAACTCCGTTGATGAAAATCAAAGTTTTTGAGATCCACGTTTTGGCTTTCTCACAGGCTCGTGAGTGCGGGAGGCCTCTCAACTCCCGTTCTTAATTTTTCTCTCACGCACGGCTGGGACTACCCCAAGCCTCAGCAGTGCGGGAGAAATCTCAACTCCGTTGATGAAAATCAAAGTTTTTTGAGATCCACGTTTTGGCTTTCTCACAGGCTCGTGAGTGCGGGAGGCCTCTCAACTCCCGTTCTTAATTTTTCTCTCACGCACGGCTGGGACTACCCCAAGCCTCAGCAGTGCGGGAGAAATCTCAACTCCGTTGATGAAAATCAAAGTTTTTTGAGATCCACGTTTTGGCTTTCTCACAGGCTCGTGAGTGCGGGAGGCCTCTCAACTCCCGTTCTTAATTTTTCTCTCACGCACGGCTGGGACTACCCCAAGCCTCAGCAGTGCGGGAGAAATCTCAACTCCGTTGATGAAAATCAAAGTTTTTTGAGATCCACGTTTTGGCTTTCTCACAGGCTCGTGAGTGCGGGAGGCCTCTCAACTCCCGTTCTTAATTTTTTCTCTCACGCACGGCTGGGACTACCCCAAGCCTCAGCAGTGCGGGAGAAATCTCAACTCCGTTGATGAAAATCAAAGTTTTTTGAGATCCACGTTTTGGCTTTCTCACAGGCTCGTGAGTGCGGGAGGCCTCTCAACTCCCGTTCTTAATTTTTTCTCTCACGCACGGCTGGGACTACCCCAAGCCTCAGCAGTGCGGGAGAAATCTCAACTCCGTTGATGAAAATCAAAGTTTTTGAGATCCACGTTTTGGCTTTCTCACAGGCTCGTGAGTGCGGGAGGCCTCTCAACTCCCGTTCTTAATTTTTTCTCTCACGCACGGCTGGGACTACCCCAAGCCTCAGCAGTGCGGGAGAAATCTCAACTCCGTTGATGAAAATCAAAGTTTTTTGAGATCCACGTTTTGGCTTTCTCACAGGCTCGTGAGTGCGGGAGGCCTCTCAACTCCCGTTCTTAATTTTTTCTCTCACGCACGGCTGGGACTACCCCAAGCCTCAGCAGTGCGGGAGAAATCTCAACTCCGTTGATGAAAATCAAAGTTTTTGAGATCCACGTTTTGGCTTTCTCACAGGCTCGTGAGTGCGGGAGGCCTCTCAACTCCCGTTCTTAATTTTTCTCTCACGCACGGCTGGGACTACCCCAAGCCTCAGCAGTGCGGGAGAAATCTCAACTCCGTTGATGAAAATCAAAGTTTTTGAGATCCACGTTTTGGCTTTCTCACAGGCTCGTGAGTGCGGGAGGCCTCTCAACTCCCGTTCTTAATTTTTCTCTCACGCACGGCTGGGACTACCCCAAGCCTCAGCAGTGCGGGAGAAATCTCAACTCCGTTGATGAAAATCAAAGTTTTTTGAGATCCACGTTTTGGCTTTCTCACAGGCTCGTGAGTGCGGGAGGCCTCTCAACTCCCGTTCTTAATTTTTTCTCTCACGCACGGCTGGGACTACCCCAAGCCTCAGCAGTGCGGGAGAAATCTCAACTCCGTTGATGAAAATCAAAGTTTTTGAGATCCACGTTTTGGCTTTCTCACAGGCTCGTGAGTGCGGGAGGCCTCTCAACTCCCGTTCTTAATTTTTCTCTCACGCACGGCTGGGACTACCCCAAGCCTCAGCAGTGCGGGAGAAATCTCAACTCCGTTGATGAAAATCAAAGTTTTTTGAGATCCACGTTTTGGCTTTCTCACAGGCTCGTGAGTGCGGGAGGCCTCTCAACTCCCGTTCTTAATTTTTCTCTCACGCACGGCTGGGACTACCCCAAGCCTCAGCAGTGCGGGAGAAATCTCAACTCCGTTGATGAAAATCAAAGTTTTTTGAGATCCACGTTTTGGCTTTCTCACAGGCTCGTGAGTGCGGGAGGCCTCTCAACTCCCGTTCTTAATTTTTCTCTCACGCACGGCTGGGACTACCCCAAGCCTCAGCAGTGCGGGAGAAATCTCAACTCCGTTGATGAAAATCAAAGTTTTTTGAGATCCACGTTTTGGCTTTCTCACAGGCTCGTGAGTGCGGGAGGCCTCTCAACTCCCGTTCTTAATTTTTCTCTCACGCACGGCTGGGACTACCCCAAGCCTCAGCAGTGCGGGAGAAATCTCAACTCCGTTGATGAAAATCAAAGTTTTTTGAGATCCACGTTTTGGCTTTCTCACAGGCTCGTGAGTGCGGGAGGCCTCTCAACTCCCGTTCTTAATTTTTCTCTCACGCACGGCTGGGACTACCCCAAGCCTCAGCAGTGCGGGAGAAATCTCAACTCCGTTGATGAAAATCAAAGTTTTTTGAGATCCACGTTTTGGCTTTCTCACAGGCTCGTGAGTGCGGGAGGCCTCTCAACTCCCGTTCTTAATTTTTTCTCTCACGCACGGCTGGGACTACCCCAAGCCTCAGCAGTGCGGGAGAAATCTCAACTCCGTTGATGAAAATCAAAGTTTTTGAGATCCACGTTTTGGCTTTCTCACAGGCTCGTGAGTGCGGGAGGCCTCTCAACTCCCGTTCTTAATTTTTCTCTCACGCACGGCTGGGACTACCCCAAGCCTCAGCAGTGCGGGAGAAATCTCAACTCCGTTGATGAAAATCAAAGTTTTTTGAGATCCACGTTTTGGCTTTCTCACAGGCTCGTGAGTGCGGGAGGCCTCTCAACTCCCGTTCTTAATTTTTTCTCTCACGCACGGCTGGGACTACCCCAAGCCTCAGCAGTGCGGGAGAAATCTCAACTCCGTTGATGAAAATCAAAGTTTTTTGAGATCCACGTTTTGGCTTTCTCACAGGCTCGTGAGTGCGGGAGGCCTCTCAACTCCCGTTCTTAATTTTTTCTCTCACGCACGGCTGGGACTACCCCAAGCCTCAGCAGTGCGGGAGAAATCTCAACTCCGTTGATGAAAATCAAAGTTTTTGAGATCCACGTTTTGGCTTTCTCACAGGCTCGTGAGTGCGGGAGGCCTCTCAACTCCCGTTCTTAATTTTTTCTCTCACGCACGGCTGGGACTACCCCAAGCCTCAGCAGTGCGGGAGAAATCTCAACTCCGTTGATGAAAATCAAAGTTTTTTGAGATCCACGTTTTGGCTTTCTCACAGGCTCGTGAGTGCGGGAGGCCTCTCAACTCCCGTTCTTAATTTTTTCTCTCACGCACGGCTGGGACTACCCCAAGCCTCAGCAGTGCGGGAGAAATCTCAACTCCGTTGATGAAAATCAAAGTTTTTGAGATCCACGTTTTGGCTTTCTCACAGGCTCGTGAGTGCGGGAGGCCTCTCAACTCCCGTTCTTAATTTTTCTCTCACGCACGGCTGGGACTACCCCAAGCCTCAGCAGTGCGGGAGAAATCTCAACTCCGTTGATGAAAATCAAAGTTTTTGAGATCCACGTTTTGGCTTTCTCACAGGCTCGTGAGTGCGGGAGGCCTCTCAACTCCCGTTCTTAATTTTTCTCTCACGCACGGCTGGGACTACCCCAAGCCTCAGCAGTGCGGGAGAAATCTCAACTCCGTTGATGAAAATCAAAGTTTTTGAGATCCACGTTTTGGCTTTCTCACAGGCTCGTGAGTGCGGGAGGCCTCTCAACTCCCGTTCTTAATTTTTCTCTCACGCACGGCTGGGACTACCCCAAGCCTCAGCAGTGCGGGAGAAATCTCAACTCCGTTGATGAAAATCAAAGTTTTTTGAGATCCACGTTTTGGCTTTCTCACAGGCTCGTGAGTGCGGGAGGCCTCTCAACTCCCGTTCTTAATTTTTCTCTCACGCACGGCTGGGACTACCCCAAGCCTCAGCAGTGCGGGAGAAATCTCAACTCCGTTGATGAAAATCAAAGTTTTTTGAGATCCACGTTTTGGCTTTCTCACAGGCTCGTGAGTGCGGGAGGCCTCTCAACTCCCGTTCTTAATTTTTTCTCTCACGCACGGCTGGGACTACCCCAAGCCTCAGCAGTGCGGGAGAAATCTCAACTCCGTTGATGAAAATCAAAGTTTTTGAGATCCACGTTTTGGCTTTCTCACAGGCTCGTGAGTGCGGGAGGCCTCTCAACTCCCGTTCTTAATTTTTTCTCTCACGCACGGCTGGGACTACCCCAAGCCTCAGCAGTGCGGGAGAAATCTCAACTCCGTTGATGAAAATCAAAGTTTTTTGAGATCCACGTTTTGGCTTTCTCACAGGCTCGTGAGTGCGGGAGGCCTCTCAACTCCCGTTCTTAATTTTTTCTCTCACGCACGGCTGGGACTACCCCAAGCCTCAGCAGTGCGGGAGAAATCTCAACTCCGTTGATGAAAATCAAAGTTTTTGAGATCCACGTTTTGGCTTTCTCACAGGCTCGTGAGTGCGGGAGGCCTCTCAACTCCCGTTCTTAATTTTTCTCTCACGCACGGCTGGGACTACCCCAAGCCTCAGCAGTGCGGGAGAAATCTCAACTCCGTTGATGAAAATCAAAGTTTTTGAGATCCACGTTTTGGCTTTCTCACAGGCTCGTGAGTGCGGGAGGCCTCTCAACTCCCGTTCTTAATTTTTCTCTCACGCACGGCTGGGACTACCCCAAGCCTCAGCAGTGCGGGAGAAATCTCAACTCCGTTGATGAAAATCAAAGTTTTTGAGATCCACGTTTTGGCTTTCTCACAGGCTCGTGAGTGCGGGAGGCCTCTCAACTCCCGTTCTTAATTTTTCTCTCACGCACGGCTGGGACTACCCCAAGCCTCAGCAGTGCGGGAGAAATCTCAACTCCGTTGATGAAAATCAAAGTTTTTTGAGATCCACGTTTTGGCTTTCTCACAGGCTCGTGAGTGCGGGAGGCCTCTCAACTCCCGTTCTTAATTTTTTCTCTCACGCACGGCTGGGACTACCCCAAGCCTCAGCAGTGCGGGAGAAATCTCAACTCCGTTGATGAAAATCAAAGTTTTTGAGATCCACGTTTTGGCTTTCTCACAGGCTCGTGAGTGCGGGAGGCCTCTCAACTCCCGTTCTTAATTTTTCTCTCACGCACGGCTGGGACTACCCCAAGCCTCAGCAGTGCGGGAGAAATCTCAACTCCGTTGATGAAAATCAAAGTTTTTGAGATCCACGTTTTGGCTTTCTCACAGGCTCGTGAGTGCGGGAGGCCTCTCAACTCCCGTTCTTAATTTTTCTCTCACGCACGGCTGGGACTACCCCAAGCCTCAGCAGTGCGGGAGAAATCTCAACTCCGTTGATGCGGGAGAAATCTCAACTCCGTTGATGAAAAGTGCGGGAGAAAAAGATTTTTTGAGATCCACGTTTTGGCTTTCTCACAGGCTCGTGAGTGCGGGAGGCCTCTCAACTCCCGTTCTTAATTTTTCTCTCACGCACGGCTGGGACTACCCCAAGCCTCAGCAGTGCGGGAGAAATCTCAACTCCGTTGATGAAAATCAAAGTTTTTGAGATCCACGTTTTGGCTTTCTCACAGGCTCGTGAGTGCGGGAGGCCTCTCAACTCCCGTTCTTAATTTTTCTCTCACGCACGGCTGGGACTACCCCAAGCCTCAGCAGTGCGGGAGAAATCTCAACTCCGTTGATGAAAATCAAAGTTTTTTGAGATCCACGTTTTGGCTTTCTCACAGGCTCGTGAGTGCGGGAGGCCTCTCAACTCCCGTTCTTAATTTTTTCTCTCACGCACGGCTGGGACTACCCCAAGCCTCAGCAGTGCGGGAGAAATCTCAACTCCGTTGATGAAAATCAAAGTTTTTTGAGATCCACGTTTTGGCTTTCTCACAGGCTCGTGAGTGCGGGAGGCCTCTCAACTCCCGTTCTTAATTTTTTCTCTCACGCACGGCTGGGACTACCCCAAGCCTCAGCAGTGCGGGAGAAATCTCAACTCCGTTGATGAAAATCAAAGTTTTTGAGATCCACGTTTTGGCTTTCTCACAGGCTCGTGAGTGCGGGAGGCCTCTCAACTCCCGTTCTTAATTTTTCTCTCACGCACGGCTGGGACTACCCCAAGCCTCAGCAGTGCGGGAGAAATCTCAACTCCGTTGATGAAAATCAAAGTTTTTGAGATCCACGTTTTGGCTTTCTCACAGGCTCGTGAGTGCGGGAGGCCTCTCAACTCCCGTTCTTAATTTTTCTCTCACGCACGGCTGGGACTACCCCAAGCCTCAGCAGTGCGGGAGAAATCTCAACTCCGTTGATGAAAATCAAAGTTTTTTGAGATCCACGTTTTGGCTTTCTCACAGGCTCGTGAGTGCGGGAGGCCTCTCAACTCCCGTTCTTAATTTTTCTCTCACGCACGGCTGGGACTACCCCAAGCCTCAGCAGTGCGGGAGAAATCTCAACTCCGTTGATGAAAATCAAAGTTTTTTGAGATCCACGTTTTGGCTTTCTCACAGGCTCGTGAGTGCGGGAGGCCTCTCAACTCCCGTTCTTAATTTTTTCTCTCACGCACGGCTGGGACTACCCCAAGCCTCAGCAGTGCGGGAGAAATCTCAACTCCGTTGATGAAAATCAAAGTTTTTTGAGATCCACGTTTTGGCTTTCTCACAGGCTCGTGAGTGCGGGAGGCCTCTCAACTCCCGTTCTTAATTTTTTCTCTCACGCACGGCTGGGACTACCCCAAGCCTCAGCAGTGCGGGAGAAATCTCAACTCCGTTGATGAAAATCAAAGTTTTTGAGATCCACGTTTTGGCTTTCTCACAGGCTCGTGAGTGCGGGAGGCCTCTCAACTCCCGTTCTTAATTTTTCTCTCACGCACGGCTGGGACTACCCCAAGCCTCAGCAGTGCGGGAGAAATCTCAACTCCGTTGATGAAAATCAAAGTTTTTGAGATCCACGTTTTGGCTTTCTCACAGGCTCGTGAGTGCGGGAGGCCTCTCAACTCCCGTTCTTAATTTTTCTCTCACGCACGGCTGGGACTACCCCAAGCCTCAGCAGTGCGGGAGAAATCTCAACTCCGTTGATGAAAATCAAAGTTTTTGAGATCCACGTTTTGGCTTTCTCACAGGCTCGTGAGTGCGGGAGGCCTCTCAACTCCCGTTCTTAATTTTTCTCTCACGCACGGCTGGGACTACCCCAAGCCTCAGCAGTGCGGGAGAAATCTCAACTCCGTTGATGAAAATCAAAGTTTTTTGAGATCCACGTTTTGGCTTTCTCACAGGCTCGTGAGTGCGGGAGGCCTCTCAACTCCCGTTCTTAATTTTTCTCTCACGCACGGCTGGGACTACCCCAAGCCTCAGCAGTGCGGGAGAAATCTCAACTCCGTTGATGAAAATCAAAGTTTTTTGAGATCCACGTTTTGGCTTTCTCACAGGCTCGTGAGTGCGGGAGGCCTCTCAACTCCCGTTCTTAATTTTTCTCTCACGCACGGCTGGGACTACCCCAAGCCTCAGCAGTGCGGGAGAAATCTCAACTCCGTTGATGAAAATCAAAGTTTTTTGAGATCCACGTTTTGGCTTTCTCACAGGCTCGTGAGTGCGGGAGGCCTCTCAACTCCCGTTCTTAATTTTTTCTCTCACGCACGGCTGGGACTACCCCAAGCCTCAGCAGTGCGGGAGAAATCTCAACTCCGTTGATGAAAATCAAAGTTTTTTGAGATCCACGTTTTGGCTTTCTCACAGGCTCGTGAGTGCGGGAGGCCTCTCAACTCCCGTTCTTAATTTTTTCTCTCACGCACGGCTGGGACTACCCCAAGCCTCAGCAGTGCGGGAGAAATCTCAACTCCGTTGATGAAAATCAAAGTTTTTGAGATCCACGTTTTGGCTTTCTCACAGGCTCGTGAGTGCGGGAGGCCTCTCAACTCCCGTTCTTAATTTTTCTCTCACGCACGGCTGGGACTACCCCAAGCCTCAGCAGTGCGGGAGAAATCTCAACTCCGTTGATGAAAATCAAAGTTTTTGAGATCCACGTTTTGGCTTTCTCACAGGCTCGTGAGTGCGGGAGGCCTCTCAACTCCCGTTCTTAATTTTTCTCTCACGCACGGCTGGGACTACCCCAAGCCTCAGCAGTGCGGGAGAAATCTCAACTCCGTTGATGAAAATCAAAGTTTTTTGAGATCCACGTTTTGGCTTTCTCACAGGCTCGTGAGTGCGGGAGGCCTCTCAACTCCCGTTCTTAATTTTTCTCTCACGCACGGCTGGGACTACCCCAAGCCTCAGCAGTGCGGGAGAAATCTCAACTCCGTTGATGAAAATCTCAACTCCGTTGATTCAAAGTTTTTGAGATCCACGTTTTGGCTTTCTCACAGGCTCGTGAGTGCGGGAGGCCTCTCAACTCCCGTTCTTAATTTTTCTCTCACGCACGGCTGGGACTACCCCAAGCCTCAGCAGTGCGGGAGAAATCTCAACTCCGTTGATGAAAATCAAAGTTTTTGAGATCCACGTTTTGGCTTTCTCACAGGCTCGTGAGTGCGGGAGGCCTCTCAACTCCCGTTCTTAATTTTTTCTCTCACGCACGGCTGGGACTACCCCAAGCCTCAGCAGTGCGGGAGAAATCTCAACTCCGTTGATGAAAATCAAAGTTTTTTGAGATCCACGTTTTGGCTTTCTCACAGGCTCGTGAGTGCGGGAGGCCTCTCAACTCCCGTTCTTAATTTTTTCTCTCACGCACGGCTGGGACTACCCCAAGCCTCAGCAGTGCGGGAGAAATCTCAACTCCGTTGATGAAAATCAAAGTTTTTGAGATCCACGTTTTGGCTTTCTCACAGGCTCGTGAGTGCGGGAGGCCTCTCAACTCCCGTTCTTAATTTTTCTCTCACGCACGGCTGGGACTACCCCAAGCCTCAGCAGTGCGGGAGAAATCTCAACTCCGTTGATGAAAATCAAAGTTTTTGAGATCCACGTTTTGGCTTTCTCACAGGCTCGTGAGTGCGGGAGGCCTCTCAACTCCCGTTCTTAATTTTTCTCTCACGCACGGCTGGGACTACCCCAAGCCTCAGCAGTGCGGGAGAAATCTCAACTCCGTTGATGAAAATCAAAGTTTTTGAGATCCACGTTTTGGCTTTCTCACAGGCTCGTGAGTGCGGGAGGCCTCTCAACTCCCGTTCTTAATTTTTCTCTCACGCACGGCTGGGACTACCCCAAGCCTCAGCAGTGCGGGAGAAATCTCAACTCCGTTGATGAAAATCAAAGTTTTTTGAGATCCACGTTTTGGCTTTCTCACAGGCTCGTGAGTGCGGGAGGCCTCTCAACTCCCGTTCTTAATTTTTTCTCTCACGCACGGCTGGGACTACCCCAAGCCTCAGCAGTGCGGGAGAAATCTCAACTCCGTTGATGAAAATCAAAGTTTTTGAGATCCACGTTTTGGCTTTCTCACAGGCTCGTGAGTGCGGGAGGCCTCTCAACTCCCGTTCTTAATTTTTTCTCTCACGCACGGCTGGGACTACCCCAAGCCTCAGCAGTGCGGGAGAAATCTCAACTCCGTTGATGAAAATCAAAGTTTTTTGAGATCCACGTTTTGGCTTTCTCACAGGCTCGTGAGTGCGGGAGGCCTCTCAACTCCCGTTCTTAATTTTTTCTCTCACGCACGGCTGGGACTACCCCAAGCCTCAGCAGTGCGGGAGAAATCTCAACTCCGTTGATGAAAATCAAAGTTTTTGAGATCCACGTTTTGGCTTTCTCACAGGCTCGTGAGTGCGGGAGGCCTCTCAACTCCCGTTCTTAATTTTTCTCTCACGCACGGCTGGGACTACCCCAAGCCTCAGCAGTGCGGGAGAAATCTCAACTCCGTTGATGAAAATCAAAGTTTTTGAGATCCACGTTTTGGCTTTCTCACAGGCTCGTGAGTGCGGGAGGCCTCTCAACTCCCGTTCTTAATTTTTCTCTCACGCACGGCTGGGACTACCCCAAGCCTCAGCAGTGCGGGAGAAATCTCAACTCCGTTGATGAAAATCAAAGTTTTTGAGATCCACGTTTTGGCTTTCTCACAGGCTCGTGAGTGCGGGAGGCCTCTCAACTCCCGTTCTTAATTTTTCTCTCACGCACGGCTGGGACTACCCCAAGCCTCAGCAGTGCGGGAGAAATCTCAACTCCGTTGATGAAAATCAAAGTTTTTGAGATCCACGTTTTGGCTTTCTCACAGGCTCGTGAGTGCGGGAGGCCTCTCAACTCCCGTTCTTAATTTTTCTCTCACGCACGGCTGGGACTACCCCAAGCCTCAGCAGTGCGGGAGAAATCTCAACTCCGTTGATGAAAATCAAAGTTTTTGAGATCCACGTTTTGGCTTTCTCACAGGCTCGTGAGTGCGGGAGGCCTCTCAACTCCCGTTCTTAATTTTTCTCTCACGCACGGCTGGGACTACCCCAAGCCTCAGCAGTGCGGGAGAAATCTCAACTCCGTTGATGAAAATCAAAGTTTTTGAGATCCACGTTTTGGCTTT
>NW_025541599.1:0-8566 GCF_017591435.1 Portunus trituberculatus | reverse complement strand
GAGTTGAGATTTCTCCCGCACTGCTGAGGCTTGGGGTAGTCCCAGCCGTGCGTGAGAGAAAAAATTAAGAACGGGAGTTGAGAGGCCTCCCGCACTCACGAGCCTGTGAGAAAGCCAAAACGTGGATCTCAAAAAACTTTGATTTTCATCAACGGAGTTGAGATTTCTCCCGCACTGCTGAGGCTTGGGGTAGTCCCAGCCGTGCGTGAGAGAAAAAATTAAGAACGGGAGTTGAGAGGCCTCCCGCACTCACGAGCCTGTGAGAAAGCCAAAACGTGGATCTCAAAAAACTTTGATTTTCATCAACGGAGTTGAGATTTCTCCCGCACTGCTGAGGCTTGGGGTAGTCCCAGCCGTGCGTGAGAGAAAAATTAAGAACGGGAGTTGAGAGGCCTCCCGCACTCACGAGCCTGTGAGAAAGCCAAAACGTGGATCTCAAAAAACTTTGATTTTCATCAACGGAGTTGAGATTTCTCCCGCACTGCTGAGGCTTGGGGTAGTCCCAGCCGTGCGTGAGAGAAAAATTAAGAACGGGAGTTGAGAGGCCTCCCGCACTCACGAGCCTGTGAGAAAGCCAAAACGTGGATCTCAAAAAACTTTGATTTTCATCAACGGAGTTGAGATTTCTCCCGCACTGCTGAGGCTTGGGGTAGTCCCAGCCGTGCGTGAGAGAAAAATTAAGAACGGGAGTTGAGAGGCCTCCCGCACTCACGAGCCTGTGAGAAAGCCAAAACGTGGATCTCAAAAAACTTTGATTTTCATCAACGGAGTTGAGATTTCTCCCGCACTGCTGAGGCTTGGGGTAGTCCCAGCCGTGCGTGAGAGAAAAATTAAGAACGGGAGTTGAGAGGCCTCCCGCACTCACGAGCCTGTGAGAAAGCCAAAACGTGGATCTCAAAAAACTTTGATTTTCATCAACGGAGTTGAGATTTCTCCCGCACTGCTGAGGCTTGGGGTAGTCCCAGCCGTGCGTGAGAGAAAAAATTAAGAACGGGAGTTGAGAGGCCTCCCGCACTCACGAGCCTGTGAGAAAGCCAAAACGTGGATCTCAAAAACTTTGATTTTCATCAACGGAGTTGAGATTTCTCCCGCACTGCTGAGGCTTGGGGTAGTCCCAGCCGTGCGTGAGAGAAAAAATTAAGAACGGGAGTTGAGAGGCCTCCCGCACTCACGAGCCTGTGAGAAAGCCAAAACGTGGATCTCAAAAAAACTTTGATTTTCATCAACGGAGTTGAGATTTCTCCCGCACTGCTGAGGCTTGGGGTAGTCCCAGCCGTGCGTGAGAGAAAAAATTAAGAACGGGAGTTGAGAGGCCTCCCGCACTCACGAGCCTGTGAGAAAGCCAAAACGTGGATCTCAAATAAACTTTGATTTTCATCAACGGAGTTGAGATTTCTCCCGCACTGCTGAGGCTTGGGGTAGTCCCAGCCGTGCGTGAGAGAAAAAATTAAGAACGGGAGTTGAGAGGCCTCCCGCACTCACGAGCCTGTGAGAAAGCCAAAACGTGGATCTCCAAAAAACTTTGATTTTCATCAACGGAGTTGAGATTTCTCCCGCACTGCTGAGGCTTGGGGTAGTCCCAGCCGTGCGTGAGAGAAAAAATTAAGAACGGGAGTTGAGAGGCCTCCCGCACTCACGAGCCTGTGAGAAAGCCAAAACGTGGATCTCAAAAACTTTGATTTTCATCAACGGAGTTGAGATTTCTCCCGCACTGCTGAGGCTTGGGGTAGTCCCAGCCGTGCGTGAGAGAAAAAATTAAGAACGGGAGTTGAGAGGCCTCCCGCACTCACGAGCCTGTGAGAAAGCCAAAACGTGGATCTCAAAAAACTTTGATTTTCATCAACGGAGTTGAGATTTCTCCCGCACTGCTGAGGCTTGGGGTAGTCCCAGCCGTGCGTGAGAGAAAAATTAAGAACGGGAGTTGAGAGGCCTCCCGCACTCACGAGCCTGTGAGAAAGCCAAAACGTGGATCTCAAAAAACTTTGATTTTCATCAACGGAGTTGAGATTTCTCCCGCACTGCTGAGGCTTGGGGTAGTCCCAGCCGTGCGTGAGAGAAAAATTAAGAACGGGAGTTGAGAGGCCTCCCGCACTCACGAGCCTGTGAGAAAGCCAAAACGTGGATCTCAAAAAACTTTGATTTTCATCAACGGAGTTGAGATTTCTCCCGCACTGCTGAGGCTTGGGGTAGTCCCAGCCGTGCGTGAGAGAAAAATTAAGAACGGGAGTTGAGAGGCCTCCCGCACTCACGAGCCTGTGAGAAAGCCAAAACGTGGATCTCAAAAAACTTTGATTTTCATCAACGGAGTTGAGATTTCTCCCGCACTGCTGAGGCTTGGGGTAGTCCCAGCCGTGCGTGAGAGAAAAATTAAGAACGGGAGTTGAGAGGCCTCCCGCACTCACGAGCCTGTGAGAAAGCCAAAACGTGGATCTCAAAAACTTTGATTTTCATCAACGGAGTTGAGATTTCTCCCGCACTGCTGAGGCTTGGGGTAGTCCCAGCCGTGCGTGAGAGAAAAATTAAGAACGGGAGTTGAGAGGCCTCCCGCACTCACGAGCCTGTGAGAAAGCCAAAACGTGGATCTCAAAAAACTTTGATTTTCATCAACGGAGTTGAGATTTCTCCCGCACTGCTGAGGCTTGGGGTAGTCCCAGCCGTGCGTGAGAGAAAAATTAAGAACGGGAGTTGAGAGGCCTCCCGCACTCACGAGCCTGTGAGAAAGCCAAAACGTGGATCTCAAAAACTTTGATTTTCATCAACGGAGTTGAGATTTCTCCCGCACTGCTGAGGCTTGGGGTAGTCCCAGCCGTGCGTGAGAGAAAAATTAAGAACGGGAGTTGAGAGGCCTCCCGCACTCACGAGCCTGTGAGAAAGCCAAAACGTGGATCTCAAAAAACTTTGATTTTCATCAACGGAGTTGAGATTTCTCCCGCACTGCTGAGGCTTGGGGTAGTCCCAGCCGTGCGTGAGAGAAAAATTAAGAACGGGAGTTGAGAGGCCTCCCGCACTCACGAGCCTGTGAGAAAGCCAAAACGTGGATCTCAAAAACTTTGATTTTCATCAACGGAGTTGAGATTTCTCCCGCACTGCTGAGGCTTGGGGTAGTCCCAGCCGTGCGTGAGAGAAAAATTAAGAACGGGAGTTGAGAGGCCTCCCGCACTCACGAGCCTGTGAGAAAGCCAAAACGTGGATCTCAAAAAACTTTGATTTTCATCAACGGAGTTGAGATTTCTCCCGCACTGCTGAGGCTTGGGGTAGTCCCAGCCGTGCGTGAGAGAAAAATTAAGAACGGGAGTTGAGAGGCCTCCCGCACTCACGAGCCTGTGAGAAAGCCAAAACGTGGATCTCAAAAACTTTGATTTTCATCAACGGAGTTGAGATTTCTCCCGCACTGCTGAGGCTTGGGGTAGTCCCAGCCGTGCGTGAGAGAAAAATTAAGAACGGGAGTTGAGAGGCCTCCCGCACTCACGAGCCTGTGAGAAAGCCAAAACGTGGATCTCAAAAACTTTGATTTTCATCAACGGAGTTGAGATTTCTCCCGCACTGCTGAGGCTTGGGGTAGTCCCAGCCGTGCGTGAGAGAAAAAATTAAGAACGGGAGTTGAGAGGCCTCCCGCACTCACGAGCCTGTGAGAAAGCCAAAACGTGGATCTCAAAAAACTTTGATTTTCATCAACGGAGTTGAGATTTCTCCCGCACTGCTGAGGCTTGGGGTAGTCCCAGCCGTGCGTGAGAGAAAAATTAAGAACGGGAGTTGAGAGGCCTCCCGCACTCACGAGCCTGTGAGAAAGCCAAAACGTGGATCTCAAAAAACTTTGATTTTCATCAACGGAGTTGAGATTTCTCCCGCACTGCTGAGGCTTGGGGTAGTCCCAGCCGTGCGTGAGAGAAAAATATAAGAACGGGAGTTGAGAGGCCTCCCGCACTCACGAGCCTGTGAGAAAGCCAAAACGTGGATCTCAAAAAACTTTGATTTTCATCAACGGAGTTGAGATTTCTCCCGCACTGCTGAGGCTTGGGGTAGTCCCAGCCGTGCGTGAGAGAAAACATTAAGATCGGGAGTTGAGAGGCCTCCCGCACTCATGAGCCTGTGAGAAAGCCAAAACGTGGATCTCAAAAAACTTTGATTTTCATCAACGGAGTTGAGATTTCTACCGCACTGCTGAGGCTTGGGGTAGTCCCAGCCGTGCGTGTCTCAAGCTATGCTGCGATCGGCGGCACTCTTCTCCCGCGCTCCCAGCCCCGGGAAATCTCAACCACCCCTTTCCCCGTAGCTATTGCGATGACACTCTGACACGATCCGTTCCGTGTCAGAGGAAGGCTGCATGCCAAATTTGGAGGCAAATTTCTCAAAAATAAAAAAGTTTTTTGTTAAAATTTTGTTTAGCCCACAAGTGCCTGGGAATTTTCTCGCCGCCCTTGAAACTGCGTCCAGGTAAGGAGAAGACGCATTGCCACACTCCTGTGCCGGTGCCGCAGCCCGGGAGACACCGTGAACGGATCAATGTTCACTCAAATGTCATCAGACCCGGGTGACGGGGAGAAACGTGCGGGAGAAAATCCCAACACCGTAGCGAGCAAGCTACGGATCGGCCGGCAAGAGACAGCGTCCTGGCGCCGGGAGCGAAATCCAAACTGGGGCAACAAGCTATGCTGCGATCGGCGGCACTCTTCTCCCGCGCTCCCAGCCCCGGGAAATCTCAACCACCCCTTTCCCCGTAGCTATTGGATGACACTCTGACACGATCCGTTCCGTGTCAGAGGAAGGCTGCATGCCAAATTTGGAGGCAAATTTCAAAAATAAAAAGGTTTTTTGTTAAAATTTTGTTTAGCCCACAAGTGCCTGGGAATTTTCTCGCCGCCCTTGAAACTGCGTCCAGGTAAGGAGAAGACGCATTGCCACACTCCTGTGCCGGTGCCGCAGCCCGGGAGACACCGTGAACGGATCAATGTTCACTCAAATGTCATCAGACCCGGGTGACGGGGAGAAACGTGCGGGAGAAAATCCCAACACCGTAGCGAGCAAGCTACGGATCGGCCGGCAAGAGACAGCGTCCTGGCGCCGGGAGCGAAATCCAAACTGGGGCAACAAGCTATGCTGCGATCGGCGGCACTCTTCTCCCGCGCTCCCAGCCCCGGGAAATCTCAACCACCCCTTTCCCCGTAGCACAGGATGACACTCTGACACGATCCGTTCCGTGTCAGAGGAAGGCTGCATGCCAAATTTGGAGGCAAATTTCAAAAATAAAAAGTTTTTGTTAAAATTTTGTTTAGCCCATAAGTGCCTGGGAATTTTCTCGCCGCCCTTGAAACTGTGTCCAGGTAAGGAGAAGACGCATTGCCACACTCCTGTGCCGGTGCCGCAGCCCGGGAGACACCGTGAACGGATCAATGTTCACTCAAATGTCATCAGACCCGGGTGACGGGGAAAACGTGCGGGAGAAAATCCCAACACCGTAGCGAGCAAGCTACGGATCGGCCGGCAAGAGACAGCGTCCTGGCGCCGGGAGCGAAATCCAAACTGGGGCAACAAGCTATGCTGCGATCGGCGGCACTCTTCTCCCGCGCTCCCAGCCCCGGGAAATCTCAACCACCCTTTCCCCGTAGCACAGGATGACACTCTGACACGATCCGTTCCGTGTCAGAGGAAGGCTGCATGCCAAATTTGGAGGCAAATTTCAAAAATAAAAAGTTTTTGTTAAAATTTTGTTTAGCCCATAAGTGCCTGGGAATTTTCTCGCCGCCCTTGAAACTGTGTCCAGGTAAGGAGAAGACGCATTGCCACACTCCTGTGCCGGTGCCGCAGCCCGGGAGACACCGTGAACGGATCAATGTTCACCAAATGTCATCAGACCCGGGTGACGGGCAAAACGTGCGGGAGAAAATCCCAACACCGTAGCGAGCAAGCTACGGATCGGCCGGCAAGAGACAGCGTCCTGGCGCCGGGAGCGAACCAAACTGGGGCAACAAGCTATGCTGCGATCGGCGGCACTCTTCTCCCGCGCTCCCAGCCCCGGGAAATCTCAACCACCCTTTCCCCGTAGCACAGGATGACACTCTGACACGATCCGTTCCGTGTCAGAGGAAGGCTGCATGCCAAATTTGAGGCAAATTTCAAAAATAAAAAGTTTTTGTTAAAATTTTGTTTAGCCCATAAGTGCCTGGGAATTTTCTCGCCGCCCTTGAAACTGTGTCCAGGTAAGGAGAAGACGCATTGCCACACTCCTGTGCCGGTGCCGCAGCCCGGGAGACACCGTGAACGGATCAATGTTCACCAAATGTCATCAGACCCGGGTGACGGGCAAAACGTGCGGGAGAAAATCCCAACACCGTAGCGAGCAAGCTACGGATCGGCCGGCAAGAGACAGCGTCCTGGCGCCGGGAGCGAAATCCAAACTGGGGCAACAAGCTATGCTGCGATCGGCGGCACTCTTCTCCCGCGCTCCCAGCCCCGGGAAATCTCAACCACCCTTTCCCCGTAGCACAGGATGACACTCTGACACGATCCGTTCCGTGTCAGAGGAAGGCTGCATGCCAAATTTGAGGCAAATTTCAAAAATAAAAAGTTTTTGTTAAAATTTTGTTTAGCCCATAAGTGCCTGGGAATTTTCTCGCCGCCCTTGAAACTGTGTCCAGGTAAGGAGAAGACGCATTGCCACACTCCTGTGCCGGTGCCGCAGCCCGGGAGACACCGTGAACGGATCAATGTTCACCAAATGTCATCAGACCCGGGTGACGGGCAAAACGTGCGGGAGAAAATCCCAACACCGTAGCGAGCAAGCTACGGATCGGCCGGCAAGAGACAGCGTCCTGGCGCCGGGAGCGAAATCCAAACTGGGGCAACAAGCTATGCTGCGATCGGCGGCACTCTTCTCCCGCGCTCCCAGCCCCGGGAAATCTCAACCACCCTTTCCCCGTAGCACAGGATGACACTCTGACACGATCCGTTCCGTGTCAGAGGAAGGCTGCATGCCAAATTTGAGGCAAATTTCAAAAATAAAAAGTTTTTGTTAAAATTTTGTTTAGCCCATAAGTGCCTGGGAATTTTCTCGCCGCCCTTGAAACTGTGTCCAGGTAAGGAGAAGACGCATTGCCACACTCCTGTGCCGGTGCCGCAGCCCGGGAGACACCGTGAACGGATCAATGTTCACTCAAATGTCATCAGACCCGGGTGACGGGCAAAAACGTGCGGGAGAAAATCCCAACACCGTAGCGAGCAAGCTACGGATCGGCCGGCAAGAGACAGCGTCCTGGCGCCGGGAGCGAACCAAACTGGGGCAACAAGCTATGCTGCGATCGGCGGCACTCTTCTCCTGCGCTCCCAGCCCCGGGAAATCTCAACCACCCTTTCCCCGTAGCACAGGATGACACTCTGACACGATCCGTTCCGTGTCAGAGGAAGGCTGCATGCCAAATTTGGAGGCAAATTTCTCAAAAATAAAAAAGTTTTTTGTTAAAATTTTGTTTAGCCCATAAGTGCCTGGGAATTTTCTCGCCGCCCTTGAAACTGTGTTTATGTGACGAGAAGACGCTCTGCCGCACTTCCGTAGCGGTGCCGGAGCCCAGAAGAGACCGTGAATGAGGCAAAGTTTCGCCCAGAGAACTTTGATGTGGTGTCGCTCATTCAGCAGATCAAGCTCTACCTGCTCATTCGTGTCTGTCATCTGAAGAGGCCCTACAAAGGGGTGAGACGGGCGTTTTTCGCTAGAAAATCGGTACTTCATTTTGCTCACTTGTTGCCTAGGAGAGGTAAGTGAGCACTTTTTATGTTGCCAGAGAACTTTGAGGTCGGTGATGACAGGTTTTTCATCTCATTACAAGCTTCCAATGTGGTGTCGCTCATTCAGCAGATCAAGCTCTACCTGCTCATTCATGTCTGTCATCTGAAGAGGCCCTACAAAGGGTGGAGACGGGCGTTTTTCGCTAGAAAATCGGTACTTCATTTTGCTCACTTGTTGCCTAGGAGAGGGAAGTGAGCACTTTTTATGTTGCCAGAGAACTTTGAGGTCGGTGATGACAGGTTTTTCATCTCATTACAAGCTTCCAATGTGGTGTCGCTCATTCAGCAGATCAAGCTCTACCTGCTCATTCGTGTCTGTCATCTGAAGAGGCCCTACAAAGGGGTGAGACGGGCGTTTTTCGCTAGAAAATCGGTATTTCATTTTGCTCACTTGTTGCCTAGGAGAGGGAAGTGAGCACTTTTTATGTTGCCAGAGAACTTTGAGGTCGGTGATGACAGGTTTTTCATCTCATTACAAGCTTCCAATGTGGTGTCGCTCATTCAGCAGATCAAGCTCTACCTGCTCATTCATGTCTGTCATCTGAAGAGGCCCTACAAAGGGGTGAGACGGGCGTTTTTCGCTAGAAAATCGGTACTTCATTTTGCTCACTTGTTGCCTAGGAGAGGGAAGTGAGCACTTTTTATGTTGCCAGAGAACTTTGAGGTCGGTGATGACAGGTTTTTCATCTCATTACAAGCTTCCAATGTGGTGTCGCTCATTCAGCAGATCAAGCTCTACCTGCTCATTCATGTCTGTCATCTGAAGAGGCCCTACAAAGGGTGAGAC
>NW_025541598.1:0-6267 GCF_017591435.1 Portunus trituberculatus | reverse complement strand
CTGGCAACATAAAAGTGCTCACTTCCCTCTCCTGGGCAACAAGTGAGCAAAATGAAGTACCGATTTTCTGGCGAAAAACGCCCGTCTCACCCCTTTGTGGGGCCTCTTCAGATGACAGACACGAATGAGCAGGTGAGCTTGATCTGCTGAATGAGCGACACCACATTGGAAGCTTGTAATGAGATGAAAAACCTGTCATCACCGACCTCAAAGTTCTCTGGCAACATAAAAGTGCTCACTTCCCTCTCCTGGGCAACAAGTGAGCAAAATGAAGTACCGATTTTCTGGCGAAAAACGCCCGTCTCACCCTTTGTGGGGCCTCTTCAGATGACAGACACGAATGAGCAGGTGAGCTTGATCTGCTGAATGAGCGACACCACATTGGAAGCTTGTAATGAGATGAAAAACCTGTCATCACCGACCTCAAAGTTCTCTGGCAACATAAAAGTGCTCACTTCCCTCTCCTGGGCAACAAGTGAGCAAAATGAAGTACCGATTTTCTGGCGAAAAACGCCCGTCTCACCTTTGTGGGGCCTCTTCAGATGACAGACACGAATGAGCAGGTGAGCTTGATCTGCTGAATGAGCGACACCACATTGGAAGCTTGTAATGAGATGAAAAACCTGTCATCACCGACCTCAAAGTTCTCTGGCAACATAAAAGTGCTCACTTCCCTCTCCTGGGCAACAAGTGAGCAAAATGAAGTACCGATTTTCTGGCGAAAAACGCCCGTCTCACCTTTGTGGGGCCTCTTCAGATGACAGACACGAATGAGCAGGTGAGCTTGATCTGCTGAATGAGCGACACCACATTGGAAGCTTGTAATGAGATGAAAAACCTGTCATCACCGACCTCAAAGTTCTCTGGCAACATAAAAAGTGCTCACTTCCCTCTCCTGGGCAACAAGTGAGCAAAATGAAGTACCGATTTTCTGGCGAAAAACGCCCGTCTCACCTTTGTGGGGCCTCTTCAGATGACAGACACGAATGAGCAGGTAGAGCTTGATCTGCTGAATGAGCGACACCACATTGGAAGCTTGTAATGAGATGAAAAACCTGTCATCACCGACCTCAAAGTTCTCTGGCAACATAAAAAGTGCTCACTTCCCTCTCCTAGGCAACAAGTGAGCAAAATGAAGTACCGATTTTCTAGCGAAAAACGCCCGTCTCACCCTTTGTGGGGCCTCTTCAGATGACAGACACGAATGAGCAGGTAGAGCTTGATCTGCTGAATGAGCGACACCACATTGGAAGCTTGTAATGAGATGAAAAACCTGTCATCACCGACCTCAAAGTTCTCTGGCAACATAAAAAGTGCTCACTTCCCTCTCCTGGGCAACAAGTGAGCAAAATGAAGTACCGATTTTCTGGCGAAAAACGCCCGTCTCACCTTTGTGGGGCCTCTTCAGATGACAGACACGAATGAGCAGGTGAGCTTGATCTGCTGAATGAGCGACACCACATTGGAAGCTTGTAATGAGATGAAAAACCTGTCATCACCGACCTCAAAGTTCTCTGGCAACATAAAAAGTGCTCACTTCCCTCTCCTGGGCAACAAGTGAGCAAAATGAAGTACCGATTTTCTGGCGAAAAACGCCCGTCTCACCCTTTGTGGGGCCTCTTCAGATGACAGACACGAATGAGCAGGTAGAGCTTGATCTGCTGAATGAGCGACACCACATTGGAAGCTTGTAATGAGATGAAAAACCTGTCATCACCGACCTCAAAGTTCTCTGGCAACATAAAAAGTGCTCACTTCCCTCTCCTAGGCAACAAGTGAGCAAAATGAAGTACCGATTTTCTAGCGAAAAACGCCCGTCTCACCCTTTGTGGGGCCTCTTCAGATGACAGACACGAATGAGCAGGTGAGCTTGATCTGCTGAATGAGCGACACCACATTGGAAGCTTGTAATGAGATGAAAAACCTGTCATCACCGACCTCAAAGTTCTCTGGCAACATAAAAAGTGCTCACTTCCCTCTCCTAGGCAACAAGTGAGCAAAATGAAGTACCGATTTTCTGGCGAAAAACGCCCGTCTCACCCTTTGTGGGGCCTCTTCAGATGACAGACACGAATGAGCAGGTGAGCTTGATCTGCTGAATGAGCGACACCACATTGGAAGCTTGTAATGAGATGAAAAACCTGTCATCACCGACCTCAAAGTTCTCTGGCAACATAAAAAGTGCTCACTTCCCTCTCCTAGGCAACAAGTGAGCAAAATGAAGTACCGATTTTCTAGCGAAAAACGCCCGTCTCACCCTTTGTGGGGCCTCTTCAGATGACAGACACGAATGAGCAGGTAGAGCTTGATCTGCTGAATGAGCGACACCACATTGGAAGCTTGTAATGAGATGAAAAACCTGTCATCACCGACCTCAAAGTTCTCTGGCAACATAAAAAGTGCTCACTTCCCTCTCGTAGGCAACAAGTGAGCAAAATGAAGTACCGATTTTCTAGCGAAAAACGCCCGTCTCACCCCTTTGTAGGGCCTCTTCAGATGACAGACACGAATGAGCAGGTGAGCTTGATCTGCTGAATGAGCGACACCACATTGGAAGCTTGTAATGAGATGAAAAACCTGTCATCACCGACCTCAAAGTTCTCTGGCAACATAAAAAGTGCTCACTTCCCTCTCCTAGGCAACAAGTGAGCAAAATGAAATACCGATTTTCTGGCGAAAAACGCCCGTCTCACCCTTTGTGGGGCCTCTTCAGATGACAGACACGAATGAGCAGGTGAGCTTGATCTGCTGAATGAGCGACACCACATTGGAAGCTTGTAATGAGATGAAAAACCTGTCATCACCGACCTCAAAGTTCTCTGGCAACATAAAAAGTGCTCACTTCCCTCTCCTAGGGCAACAAGTGAGCAAAATGAAGTACCGATTTTCTGGCGAAAAACGCCCGTCTCACCCTTTGTGGGGCCTCTTCAGATGACAGACACGAATGAGCAGGTGAGCTTGATCTGCTGAATGAGCGACACCACATTGGAAGCTTGTAATGAGATGAAAAACCTGTCATCACCGACCTCAAAGTTCTCTGGCAACATAAAAAGTGCTCACTTCCCTCTCGTAGGCAACAAGTGAGCAAAATGAAATACCGATTTTCTGGCGAAAAACGCCCGTCTCACCTTTGTGGGGCCTCTTCAGATGACAGACACGAATGAGCAGGTGAGCTTGATCTGCTGAATGAGCGACACCACATTGGAAGCTTGTAATGAGATGAAAAACCTGTCATCACCGACCTCAAAGTTCTCTGGCAACATAAAAGTGCTCACTTCCTCTCGTAGGCAACAAGTGAGCAAAATGAAATACCGATTTTCTGGCGAAAAACGCCCGTCTCACCCTTTGTGGGGCCTCTTCAGATGACAGACACGAATGAGCAGGTGAGCTTGATCTGCTGAATGAGCGACACCACATTGGAAGCTTGTAATGAGATGAAAAACCTGTCATCACCGACCTCAAAGTTCTCTGGCAACATAAAAAGTGCTCACTTCCTCTCGTAGGCAACAAGTGAGCAAAATGAAGTACCGATTTTCTGGCGAAAAACGCCCGTCTCACCTTTGTGGGGCCTCTTCAGATGACAGACACGAATGAGCAGGTAGAGCTTGATCTGCTGAATGAGCGACACCACATTGGAAGCTTGTAATGAGATGAAAAACCTGTCATCACCGACCTCAAAGTTCTCTGGCAACATAAAAAGTGCTCACTTACCTCTCGTAGGCAACAAGTGAGCAAAATGAAGTACCGATTTCAGTACTTCATTTTGCTCACTGTTTCAAAATGAGTGAGCAATTTTTTCCGGCCCAATGACAACAACTACAGCGTCGGGATTTTCTCCCGCACGTTTTCCTGCGTCACCCGGGCCCGACATTGGGCGAAACTTTCCCTCATTTACGGTGTCTTCTGGACTCCGGCACCGGTACAGAAGTGCGACAGAGCGTCTTCTCGTCACATAAACACAGTTTCAAGGGCGGCGAGAAAATTCCCAGGCACTTGTGGGCTAAACAAAATTTTAACAAAAAACTTTTTTATTTTGAAATTTGCCTCAAATTTGGCATGCAGCCTTCCTCTGACACGGAACGGATCGTGTCAGAGTGTCATCCTGTGCTTCTGGGGAAAGGGTGGTTGAGATTTCCCGGGGCTGGGAGCGCGGGAGAAGAGTGCCGCCGATCGCAGCATAGCTTGTTGCCCCAGTTTGGTTCGCTCCCGGCGCCAGGACGCTGTCTCTTGCCGGCCGATCCGTAGCTTGCTCGCTACGGTGTTGGGATTTTCTCCCGCACGTTTCTCCCCGTCACCCGGGTCTGATGACATTTGGTGAACATTGATCCGTTCACGGTGTCTCCCGGGCTGCAGCACCGGCACAGGAGTGTGGCAATGCGTCTTCTCCTTACCTGGACGCAGTTTCAAGGGCGGCGAGAAAATTCCCAGGCACTTGTGGGCTAAACAAAATTTTAACAAAAACTTTTTATTTTGAAATTTGCCTCAAATTTGGCATGCAGCCTTCCTCTGACACGGAACGGATCGTGTCAGAGTGTCATCCTGTGCTTCGGGGAAAGGGTGGTTGAGATTTCCCGGGGCTGGGAGCGCGGGAGAAGAGTGCCGCCGATCGCAGCATAGCTTGTTGCCCCAGTTTGGTTCGCTCCCGGCGCCAGGACGCTGTCTCTTGCCGGCCGATCCGTAGCTTGCTCGCTACGGTGTTGGGATTTTCTCCCGCACGTTTCTCCCCGTCACCCGGGTCTGATGACATTTGGTGAACATTGATCCGTTCACGGTGTCTCCCGGGCTGCAGCACCGGCACAGGAGTGTGGCAATGCGTCTTCTCCTTACCTGGACGCAGTTTCAAGGGCGGCGAGAAAATTCCCAGGCACTTGTGGGCTAAACAAAATTTTAACAAAAACTTTTTATTTTGAAAAATTTGCCTCAAATTTGGCATGCAGCCTTCCTCTGACACGGAACGGATCGTGTCAGAGTGTCATCCTGTGCTTCGGGGAAAGGGTGGTTGAGATTTCCCGGGGCTGGGAGCGCGGGAGAAGAGTGCCGCCGATCGCAGCATAGCTTGTTGCCCCAGTTTGGTTCGCTCCCGGCGCCAGGACGCTGTCTCTTGCCGGCCGATCCGTAGCTTGCTCGCTACGGTGTTGGGATTTTCTCCCGCACGTTTCTCCCCGTCACCCGGGTCTGATGACATTTGGTGAACATTGATCCGTTCACGGTGTCTCCCGGGCTGCAGCACCGGCACAGGGTGTGGCAATGCGTCTTCTCCTTACCTGGACGCAGTTTCAAGGGCGGCGAGAAAATTCCCAGGCACTTGTGGGCTAAACAAAATTTTAACAAAAACTTTTTATTTTGAAATTTGCCTCAAATTTGGCATGCAGCCTTCCTCTGACACGGAACGGATCGTGTCAGAGTGTCATCCTGTGCTTCTGGGGAAAGGGTGGTTGAGATTTCCCGGGGCTGGGAGCGCGGGAGAAGAGTGCCGCCGATCGCAGCATAGCTTGTTGCCCCAGTTTGGTTCGCTCCCGGCGCCAGGACGCTGTCTCTTGCCGGCCGATCCGTAGCTTGCTCGCTACGGTGTTGGGATTTTCTCCCGCACGTTTCTCCCCGTCACCCGGGTCTGATGACATTTGAGTGAACATTGATCCGTTCACGGTGTCTCCCGGGCTGCGGCACCGGCACAGGAGTGTGGCAATGCGTCTTCTCCTTACCTGGACGCAGTTTCAAGGGCGGCGAGAAAATTCCCAGGCACTTGTGGGCTAAACAAAATTTTAACAAAAACTTTTTATTTTTGAAATTTGCCTCAAATTTGGCATGCAGCCTTCCTCTGACACGGAACGGATCGTGTCAGAGTGTCATCCTGTGCTTCTGGGGAAAGGGTGGTTGAGATTTCCCGGGGCTGGGAGCGCGGGAGAAGAGTGCCGCCGATCGCAGCATAGCTTGTTGCCCCGTTTGGTTCGCTCCCGGCGCCAGGACGCTGTCTCTTGCCGGCCGATCCGTAGCTTGCTCGCTACGGTGTTGGGATTTTCTCCCGCACGTTTCTCCCCGTCACCCGGGTCTGATGACATTTGAGTGAACATTGATCCGTTCACGGTGTCTCCCGGGCTGCGGCACCGGCACAGGGTGTGGCAATGCGTCTTCTCCTTACCTGGACGCAGTTTCAAGGGCGGCGAGAAAATTCCCAGGCACTTGTGGGCTAAACAAAATTTTAACAAAAACTTTTTATTTTTGAAATTTGCCTCAAATTTGGCATGCAGCCTTCCTCTGACACGGAAC
>NW_025541597.1:5000-7584 GCF_017591435.1 Portunus trituberculatus | reverse complement strand
GAGATTTCTCCACACTGCTGAGGCTTGGGGTAGTCCCAGCCGTGCGTGAGAGAAAAAATTAAGAACAGGAGTTGAGGCCTCCCGCACTCACGAGCCTGTGAGAAAGCCAAAACGTGGATCTCAAATAAACTTTGATTTTCATCAACGGGTTGAGATTTCTCCCACTGCTGAGGCTTGGGGTAGTCCCAGCCGTGCGTGAGAGAAAAAATTAAGAACAGGAGTTGAGGCCTCCCGCACTCACGAGCCTGTGAGAAAGCCAAAACGTGGATCTCAAATAAACTTTGATTTTCATCAACGGGTTGAGATTTCTCCCACTGCTGAGGCTTGGGGTAGTCCCAGCCGTGCGTGAGAGAAAAAATTAAGAACAGGAGTTGAGGCCTCCCGCACTCACGAGCCTGTGAGAAAGCCAAAACGTGGATCTCAAATAAACTTTGATTTTTCATCAACGGGTTGAGATTTCTCCACACTGCTGAGAGAAAATCCCAACACCGTGAGCGAGTAAGCTTGGATCGGCCGGCAAGAGACAGCGTCCTGGCGCCGGGGCGAAATCAAACTGGGGCAACAAGCTATGCTGCGATCGGCGGCACTCTTCTCCCGCGCTCCCAGCCCCGGGAAATCTCAACCACCCCTTTCCCCGTAGCTATTGCGATGACACTCTGACACGATCCGTTCCGTGTCAGAGGAAGGCTACATGCCAAATTTGGAGCAAATTTCTCAAAAATAAAAAAGTTTTTTGTTAAAATTTTGTTTAGCCCACAAGTGCCTGGGAATTTTCTCGCCGCCCTTGAAACTGTGTCCAGGTAAGGAGAAGACGCATTGCCACACTCCTGTGCCGGTGCCGCAGCCCGGGAGACACCGTGAACGGATCAATGTTCGCTCAAATGTCATCAGACCCGGGTGACGGGGAAAAACGTGCGGAGAAAATCCCAACACCGTAGCGAGCAAGCTACGGGATCGGCCGGCAAGAGACAGCGTCCTGGCGCCGGGGCGAAATCAAACTGGGGCAAGCTATGCTGATCGGCACTCTTCTCCCGCGCTCCCAGCCCGAAATCTCAACCACCCTTTCCCCGTAGCTATTGCGATGACACTCTGACACGATCCGTTCCGTGTCAGAGGAAGGCTACATGCCAAATTTGGAGCAAATTTCTCAAAAATAAAAAAGTTTTTTGTTAAAATTTTGTTTAGCCCATAAGTGCCTGGGAATTTTCTCGCCGCCCTTGAAACTGTGTCCAGGTAAGGAGAAGACGCATTGCCACACTCCTGTGCCGGTGCCGCAGCCGGGAGACACCGTGAACGGATCAATGTTCACTCAAATGTCATCAGACCCGGGTGACGGGCAAAAACGTGCGGGAGAAAATCCCAACACCGTAGCGAGCAAGCTACGGGATCGGCCGGCAGAGACACCATCCTGGCGCCGGGGCGAAATCAAACTGGGGCAACAAGCTATGCTGCGATCGGCGGCACTCTTCTCCCGCGCTCCCAGCCCGAAATCTCAACCACCCTTTCCCCGTAGCTATTGCGATGACACTCTGACACGATCCGTTCCGTGTCAGAGGAAGGCTACATGCAAATTTGGAGCAAATTTCTCAAAAATAAAAAAGTTTTTTGTTAAAATTTTGTTTAGCCCATAAGTGCCTGGGAATTTTCTCGCCGCCCTTGAAACTGTGTCCAGGTAAGGAGAAGACGCATTGCCACACTCCTGTGCCGGTGCCGCAGCCGGGAGACACCGTGAACGGATCAATGTTCACTCAAATGTCATCAGACCCGGGTGACGGGCAAAAACGTGCGGGAGAAAATCCCAACACCGTAGCGAGCAAGCTACGGGATCGGCCGGCAAGAGACAGCGTCCTGGCGCCGGGGCGAAATCAAACTGGGGCAACAAGCTATGCTGCGATCGGCGGCACTCTTCTCCCGCGCTCCCAGCCCCGGGAAATCTCAACCACCCCTTTCCCCGTAGCTATTGCGATGACACTCTGACACGATCCGTTCCGTGTCAGAGGAAGGCTACATGCAAATTTGGAGCAAATTTCTCAAAAATAAAAAAGTTTTTTGTTAAAATTTTGTTTAGCCCATAAGTGCCTGGGAATTTTCTCGCCGCCCTTGAAACTGTGTCCAGGTAAGGAGAAGACGCATTGCCACACTCCTGTGCCGGTGCCGCAGCCAGGAGACACCGTGAACGGATCAATGTTCACTCAAATGTCATCAGACCCGGGTGACGGGCAAAAACGTGCGGGAGAAAATCCCAACACCGTAGCGAGCAAGCTACGGGATCGGCCGGCAAGAGACAGCGTCCTGGCGCCGGGGCGAAATCAAACTGGGGCAACAAGCTATGCTGCGATCGGCGGCACTCTTCTCCCGCGCTCCCAGCCCGAAATCTCAACCACCCTTTCCCCGTAGCTATTGCGATGACACTCTGACACGATCCGTTCCGTGTCAGAGGAAGGCTTCATGCAAATTTGGAGCAAATTTCTCAAAAATAAAAAAGTTTTTTGTTAAAATTTTGTTTAGCCCATAAGTGCCTGGGAATTTTCTCGCCGCCCTTGAAACTGTGTCCAGGTAAGGAGAAGACGCATTGCCACACTCC
>NW_025541596.1:0-9689 GCF_017591435.1 Portunus trituberculatus | reverse complement strand
CCTCAAAGTTCTCTGGCAACATAAAAAGTGCTCACTTACCTCTCCTAGGCAACAAGTGAGCAAAATGAAGTACCGATTTTCTAGCGAAAAACGCCCGTCTCACCCTTTGTAGGGCCTCTTCAGATGACAGACATGAATGAGCAGGTGAGCTTGATCTGCTGAATGAGCGACACCACATTGGAAGCTTGTAATGAGATGAAAAACCTGTCATCACCGACCTCAAAGTTCTCTGGCAACATAAAAAGTGCTCACTTCCCTCTCCTGGGCAACAAGTGAGCAAAATGAAGTACCGATTTTCTGGCGAAAAACGCCCGTCTCACCCTTTGTGGGGCCTCTTCAGATGACAGACATGAATGAGCAGGTAGAGCTTGATCTGCTGAATGAGCGACACCACATTGGAAGCTTGTAATGAGATGAAAAACCTGTCATCACCGACCTCAAAGTTCTCTGGCAACATAAAAAGTGCTCACTTCCCTCTCCTAGGCAACAAGTGAGCAAAATGAAATACCGATTTTCTGGCGAAAAACGCCCGTCTCACCCTTTGTGGGGCCTCTTCAGATGACAGACATGAATGAGCAGGTAGAGCTTGATCTGCTGAATGAGCGACACCACATTGGAAGCTTGTAATGAGATGAAAAACCTGTGATCACCGACCTCAAAGTTCTCTGGCAACATAAAAAGTGCTCACTTACCTTTCGTAGGCAACAAGTGAGCAAAATGAAGTACCGATTTTCTAGCGAAAAAGGCCTGTCTCACCCTTTTGTAGGGCCTCTTCAGATGACAGACATGAATGAGCAGGTAGAGCTTGATCTGCTGAATGAGCGACACCACATTGGAAGCTTGTAATGAGATGAAAAACCTGTGATCACCGACCTCAAAGTTCTCTGGCAACATAAAAAGTGCTCACTTACCTTTCGTAGGCAACAAGTGAGCAAAATGAAGTACCGATTTTCTGGCGAAAAACGCCTGTCTCACCCTTTTGTAGGGCCTCTTCAGATGACAGACATGAATGAGCAGGTAGAGCTTGATCTGCTGAATGAGCGACACCACATTGGAAGCTTGTAATGAGATGAAAAACCTGTGATCACCGACCTCAAAGTTCTCTGGCAACATAAAAAGTGCTCACTTACCTCTCGTAGGGAACATGTGAGCAAAATGAAGTACCGATTTTCTAGCGAAAAACGCCCGTCTCACCCCTTTGTAGGGCCTCTTCAGATGACAGACATGAATGAGCAGGTAGAGCTTGATCTGCTGAATGAGCGACACCACATTAGAAGCTTGTAATGAGATGAAAAACCTGTGATCACCGACCTCAAAGTTCTCTGGCAACATAAAAAGTGCTCACTTACCTCTCGTAGGCAACAAGTGAGCAAAATGAAGTACCGATTTCAGTACTTCATTTTGCTCACTTTTCAATGCCTCAATGAAGTGAGCACAATGTTCTTGGCAATTCCCAATGACAACTACAGCGTGGGATTTTCTCCCGCACGTTTTCCTGCGTCACCGGGCGGGTGATGACATTGGGCGAAACTTTCCCTCATTTACGGTGTCTTCTGGACTCCGGCACCGGTACAGAAGTGCGACAGAGCGTCTTCTCGTCACTTAAACACAGTTTCAAGGGCGGCGAGAAAATTCCCAGGCACTTATGGGCTAAACAAAATTTTAACAAAAAACTTTTTTATTTTTTTGAAATTTGCCTCAAATTTGGCATGCAGCCTTCCTCTGACACGGAACGGATCGTGTCAGAGTGTCATCCTGTGCTACGGGGAAAGGGTGGTTGAGATTTCCCGGGGCTGGGAGCGCAGGAGAAGAGTGCCGCCGATCGCAGCATAGCTTGTTGCCCCAGTTTGGTTCGCTCCCGGCGCCAGGACGCTGTCTCTTGCCGGCCGATCCGTAGCTTGCTCGCTACGGTGTTGGGATTTTCTCCCGCACGTTTTTCCCCGTCACCCGGGTCTGATGACATTTGAGCGAACATTGATCCGTTCACGGTGTCTCCCGGGCTGCGGCACCGGCACAGGAGTGTGGCAATGCGTCTTCTCCTTACCTGGACACAGTTTCAAGGGCGGCGAGAAAATTCCCAGGCACTTATGGGCTAAACAAAATTTTAACAAAAAACTTTTTTATTTTTGAAATTTGCCTCAAATTTGGCATGCAGCCTTCCTCTGACACGGAACGGATCGTGTCAGAGTGTCATCCTGTGCTACGGGGAAAGGGTGGTTGAGATTTCCCGGGGCTGGGAGCGCAGGAGAAGAGTGCCGCCGATCGCAGCATAGCTTGTTGCCCCAGTTTGGTTCGCTCCCGGCGCCAGGACGCTGTCTCTTGCCGGCCGATCCGTAGCTTGCTCGCTACGGTGTTGGGATTTTCTCCCGCACGTTTTTCCCGTCACCCGGGTCTGATGACATTTGGTGAACATTGATCCGTTCACGGTGTCTCCCGGGCTGCGGCACCGGCACAGGAGTGTGGCAATGCGTCTTCTCCTTACCTGGACACAGTTTCAAGGGCGGCGAGAAAATTCCCAGGCACTTATGGGCTAAACAAAATTTTAACAAAAACTTTTTATTTTTGAAATTTGCCTCAAATTTGGCATGCAGCCTTCCTCTGACACGGAACGGATCGTGTCAGAGTGTCATCCTGTGCTACGGGGAAAGGGTGGTTGAGATTTCCCGGGGCTGGGAGCGCAGGAGAAGAGTGCCGCCGATCGCAGCATAGCTTGTTGCCCCAGTTTGGTTCGCTCCCGGCGCCAGGACGCTGTCTCTTGCCGGCCGATCCGTAGCTTGCTCGCTACGGTGTTGGGATTTTCTCCCGCACGTTTTGCCCGTCACCCGGGTCTGATGACATTTGGTGAACATTGATCCGTTCACGGTGTCTCCCGGGCTGCGGCACCGGCACAGGAGTGTGGCAATGCGTCTTCTCCTTACCTGGACACAGTTTCAAGGGCGGCGAGAAAATTCCCAGGCACTTATGGGCTAAACAAAATTTTAACAAAAACTTTTTATTTTTGAAATTTGCCTCAAATTTGGCATGCAGCCTTCCTCTGACACGGAACGGATCGTGTCAGAGTGTCATCCTGTGCTACGGGGAAAGGGTGGTTGAGATTTCCCGGGGCTGGGAGCGCAGGAGAAGAGTGCCGCCGATCGCAGCATAGCTTGTTGCCCCAGTTTGGATTTCGCTCCCGGCGCCAGGACGCTGTCTCTTGCCGGCCGATCCGTAGCTTGCTCGCTACGGTGTTGGGATTTTCTCCCGCACGTTTTGCCCGTCACCCGGGTCTGATGACATTTGGTGAACATTGATCCGTTCACGGTGTCTCCCGGGCTGCGGCACCGGCACAGGAGTGTGGCAATGCGTCTTCTCCTTACCTGGACACAGTTTCAAGGGCGGCGAGAAAATTCCCAGGCACTTATGGGCTAAACAAAATTTTAACAAAAACTTTTTATTTTGAAATTTGCCTCAAATTTGGCATGCAGCCTTCCTCTGACACGGAACGGATCGTGTCAGAGTGTCATCCTGTGCTACGGGGAAAGGGTGGTTGAGATTTCCCGGGGCTGGGAGCGCAGGAGAAGAGTGCCGCCGATCAGCATAGCTTGTTGCCCCAGTTTGGATTTCGCTCCGGCGCCAGGATGGTGTCTCTTGCCGGCCGATCCGTAGCTTGCTCGCTACGGTGTTGGGATTTTCTCCCGCACGTTTTGCCCGTCACCCGGGTCTGATGACATTTGGTGAACATTGATCCGTTCACGGTGTCTCCCGGGCTGTGGCACCGGCACAGGAGTGTGGCAATGCGTCTTCTCCTTACCTGGACACAGTTTCAAGGGCGGCGAGAAAATTCCCAGGCACTTATGGGCTAAACAAAATTTTAACAAAAACTTTTTATTTTGAAATTTGCCTCAAATTTGGCATGCAGCCTTCCTCTGACACGGAACGGATCGTGTCAGAGTGTCATCCTGTGCTACGGGGAAAGGGTGGTTGAGATTTCCCGGGGCTGGGAGCGCAGGAGAAGAGGGCCGATCACATAGCTTGCCCCAGTTTTGAGATCCACGTTTTGGCGTGTTTGGCCGATCACAGGCTCGTGAGTGTTGGGAGGCCTCTCAACTCCCGTTCTTAATTTTTCTCTCACGCACCGTTCTGGGACTACCCCAAGCCTCAGCAGTGCGGGAGAAATCTCAACTCCGTTGATGAAAAGCAAAGTTATTTTGAGATCCACGTTTTGGCTTTCTCACAGGCTCGTGAGTGCGGGAGGCCTCTCAACTCCCGTTCTTAATTTTTTCTCTCACGCACGGCTGGGACTACCCCAAGCCTCAGCAGTGCGGGAGAAATCTCAACTCCGTTGATGAAAATCAAAGTTTTTTTGAGATCCACGTTTTGGCTTTCTCACAGGCTCGTGAGTGCGGGAGGCCTCTCAACTCCCGTTCTTAATTTTTTCTCTCACGCACGGCTGGGACTACCCCAAGCCTCAGCAGTGCGGGAGAAATCTCAACTCCGTTGATGAAAATCAAAGTTTTTTGGAGATCCACGTTTTGGCTTTCTCACAGGCTCGTGAGTGCGGGAGGCCTCTCAACTCCCGTTCTTAATTTTTTCTCTCACGCACGGCTGGGACTACCCCAAGCCTCAGCAGTGCGGGAGAAATCTCAACTCCGTTGATGAAAATCAAAGTTTTTGAGATCCACGTTTTGGCTTTCTCACAGGCTCGTGAGTGCGGGAGGCCTCTCAACTCCCGTTCTTAATTTTTTCTCTCACGCACGGCTGGGACTACCCCAAGCCTCAGCAGTGCGGGAGAAATCTCAACTCCGTTGATGAAAATCAAAGTTTTTTGAGATCCACGTTTTGGCTTTCTCACAGGCTCGTGAGTGCGGGAGGCCTCTCAACTCCCGTTCTTAATTTTTTCTCTCACGCACGGCTGGGACTACCCCAAGCCTCAGCAGTGCGGGAGAAATCTCAACTCCGTTGATGAAAATCAAAGTTTTTGAGATCCACGTTTTGGCTTTCTCACAGGCTCGTGAGTGCGGGAGGCCTCTCAACTCCCGTTCTTAATTTTTTCTCTCACGCACGGCTGGGACTACCCCAAGCCTCAGCAGTGCGGGAGAAATCTCAACTCCGTTGATGAAAATCAAAGTTTTTTGAGATCCACGTTTTGGCTTTCTCACAGGCTCGTGAGTGCGGGAGGCCTCTCAACTCCCGTTCTTAATTTTTTCTCTCACGCACGGCTGGGACTACCCCAAGCCTCAGCAGTGCGGGAGAAATCTCAACTCCGTTGATGAAAATCAAAGTTTTTGAGATCCACGTTTTGGCTTTCTCACAGGCTCGTGAGTGCGGGAGGCCTCTCAACTCCCGTTCTTAATTTTTCTCTCACGCACGGCTGGGACTACCCCAAGCCTCAGCAGTGCGGGAGAAATCTCAACTCCGTTGATGAAAATCAAAGTTTTTGAGATCCACGTTTTGGCTTTCTCACAGGCTCGTGAGTGCGGGAGGCCTCTCAACTCCCGTTCTTAATTTTTCTCTCACGCACGGCTGGGACTACCCCAAGCCTCAGCAGTGCGGGAGAAATCTCAACTCCGTTGATGAAAATCAAAGTTTTTGAGATCCACGTTTTGGCTTTCTCACAGGCTCGTGAGTGCGGGAGGCCTCTCAACTCCCGTTCTTAATTTTTTCTCTCACGCACGGCTGGGACTACCCCAAGCCTCAGCAGTGCGGGAGAAATCTCAACTCCGTTGATGAAAATCAAAGTTTTTTGAGATCCACGTTTTGGCTTTCTCACAGGCTCGTGAGTGCGGGAGGCCTCTCAACTCCCGTTCTTAATTTTTTCTCTCACGCACGGCTGGGACTACCCCAAGCCTCAGCAGTGCGGGAGAAATCTCAACTCCGTTGATGAAAATCAAAGTTTTTGAGATCCACGTTTTGGCTTTCTCACAGGCTCGTGAGTGCGGGAGGCCTCTCAACTCCCGTTCTTAATTTTTTCTCTCACGCACGGCTGGGACTACCCCAAGCCTCAGCAGTGCGGGAGAAATCTCAACTCCGTTGATGAAAATCAAAGTTTTTTGAGATCCACGTTTTGGCTTTCTCACAGGCTCGTGAGTGCGGGAGGCCTCTCAACTCCCGTTCTTAATTTTTTCTCTCACGCACGGCTGGGACTACCCCAAGCCTCAGCAGTGCGGGAGAAATCTCAACTCCGTTGATGAAAATCAAAGTTTTTGAGATCCACGTTTTGGCTTTCTCACAGGCTCGTGAGTGCGGGAGGCCTCTCAACTCCCGTTCTTAATTTTTCTCTCACGCACGGCTGGGACTACCCCAAGCCTCAGCAGTGCGGGAGAAATCTCAACTCCGTTGATGAAAATCAAAGTTTTTGAGATCCACGTTTTGGCTTTCTCACAGGCTCGTGAGTGCGGGAGGCCTCTCAACTCCCGTTCTTAATTTTTCTCTCACGCACGGCTGGGACTACCCCAAGCCTCAGCAGTGCGGGAGAAATCTCAACTCCGTTGATGAAAATCAAAGTTTTTTGAGATCCACGTTTTGGCTTTCTCACAGGCTCGTGAGTGCGGGAGGCCTCTCAACTCCCGTTCTTAATTTTTCTCTCACGCACGGCTGGGACTACCCCAAGCCTCAGCAGTGCGGGAGAAATCTCAACTCCGTTGATGAAAATCAAAGTTTTTTGAGATCCACGTTTTGGCTTTCTCACAGGCTCGTGAGTGCGGGAGGCCTCTCAACTCCCGTTCTTAATTTTTTCTCTCACGCACGGCTGGGACTACCCCAAGCCTCAGCAGTGCGGGAGAAATCTCAACTCCGTTGATGAAAATCAAAGTTTTTTGAGATCCACGTTTTGGCTTTCTCACAGGCTCGTGAGTGCGGGAGGCCTCTCAACTCCCGTTCTTAATTTTTTCTCTCACGCACGGCTGGGACTACCCCAAGCCTCAGCAGTGCGGGAGAAATCTCAACTCCGTTGATGAAAATCAAAGTTTTTTGAGATCCACGTTTTGGCTTTCTCACAGGCTCGTGAGTGCGGGAGGCCTCTCAACTCCCGTTCTTAATTTTTTCTCTCACGCACGGCTGGGACTACCCCAAGCCTCAGCAGTGCGGGAGAAATCTCAACTCCGTTGATGAAAATCAAAGTTTTTTGAGATCCACGTTTTGGCTTTCTCACAGGCTCGTGAGTGCGGGAGGCCTCTCAACTCCCGTTCTTAATTTTTTCTCTCACGCACGGCTGGGACTACCCCAAGCCTCAGCAGTGCGGGAGAAATCTCAACTCCGTTGATGAAAATCAAAGTTTTTGAGATCCACGTTTTGGCTTTCTCACAGGCTCGTGAGTGCGGGAGGCCTCTCAACTCCCGTTCTTAATTTTTTCTCTCACGCACGGCTGGGACTACCCCAAGCCTCAGCAGTGCGGGAGAAATCTCAACTCCGTTGATGAAAATCAAAGTTTTTTGAGATCCACGTTTTGGCTTTCTCACAGGCTCGTGAGTGCGGGAGGCCTCTCAACTCCCGTTCTTAATTTTTTCTCTCACGCACGGCTGGGACTACCCCAAGCCTCAGCAGTGCGGGAGAAATCTCAACTCCGTTGATGAAAATCAAAGTTTTTGAGATCCACGTTTTGGCTTTCTCACAGGCTCGTGAGTGCGGGAGGCCTCTCAACTCCCGTTCTTAATTTTTTCTCTCACGCACGGCTGGGACTACCCCAAGCCTCAGCAGTGCGGGAGAAATCTCAACTCCGTTGATGAAAATCAAAGTTTTTTGAGATCCACGTTTTGGCTTTCTCACAGGCTCGTGAGTGCGGGAGGCCTCTCAACTCCCGTTCTTAATTTTTTCTCTCACGCACGGCTGGGACTACCCCAAGCCTCAGCAGTGCGGGAGAAATCTCAACTCCGTTGATGAAAATCAAAGTTTTTTGAGATCCACGTTTTGGCTTTCTCACAGGCTCGTGAGTGCGGGAGGCCTCTCAACTCCCGTTCTTAATTTTTTCTCTCACGCACGGCTGGGACTACCCCAAGCCTCAGCAGTGCGGGAGAAATCTCAACTCCGTTGATGAAAATCAAAGTTTTTGAGATCCACGTTTTGGCTTTCTCACAGGCTCGTGAGTGCGGGAGGCCTCTCAACTCCCGTTCTTAATTTTTTCTCTCACGCACGGCTGGGACTACCCCAAGCCTCAGCAGTGCGGGAGAAATCTCAACTCCGTTGATGAAAATCAAAGTTTTTTGGAGATCCACGTTTTGGCTTTCTCACAGGCTCGTGAGTGCGGGAGGCCTCTCAACTCCCGTTCTTAATTTTTTCTCTCACGCACGGCTGGGACTACCCCAAGCCTCAGCAGTGCGGGAGAAATCTCAACTCCGTTGATGAAAATCAAAGTTTTTTGAGATCCACGTTTTGGCTTTCTCACAGGCTCGTGAGTGCGGGAGGCCTCTCAACTCCCGTTCTTAATTTTTTCTCTCACGCACGGCTGGGACTACCCCAAGCCTCAGCAGTGCGGGAGAAATCTCAACTCCGTTGATGAAAATCAAAGTTTTTTGAGATCCACGTTTTGGCTTTCTCACAGGCTCGTGAGTGCGGGAGGCCTCTCAACTCCCGTTCTTAATTTTTTCTCTCACGCACGGCTGGGACTACCCCAAGCCTCAGCAGTGCGGGAGAAATCTCAACTCCGTTGATGAAAATCAAAGTTTTTTGAGATCCACGTTTTGGCTTTCTCACAGGCTCGTGAGTGCGGGAGGCCTCTCAACTCCCGTTCTTAATTTTTTCTCTCACGCACGGCTGGGACTACCCCAAGCCTCAGCAGTGCGGGAGAAATCTCAACTCCGTTGATGAAAATCAAAGTTTTTTGAGATCCACGTTTTGGCTTTCTCACAGGCTCGTGAGTGCGGGAGGCCTCTCAACTCCCGTTCTTAATTTTTTCTCTCACGCACGGCTGGGACTACCCCAAGCCTCAGCAGTGCGGGAGAAATCTCAACTCCGTTGATGAAAATCAAAGTTTTTGAGATCCACGTTTTGGCTTTCTCACAGGCTCGTGAGTGCGGGAGGCCTCTCAACTCCCGTTCTTAATTTTTTCTCTCACGCACGGCTGGGACTACCCCAAGCCTCAGCAGTGCGGGAGAAATCTCAACTCCGTTGATGAAAATCAAAGTTTTTTGAGATCCACGTTTTGGCTTTCTCACAGGCTCGTGAGTGCGGGAGGCCTCTCAACTCCCGTTCTTAATTTTTTCTCTCACGCACGGCTGGGACTACCCCAAGCCTCAGCAGTGCGGGAGAAATCTCAACTCCGTTGATGAAAATCAAAGTTTTTTGAGATCCACGTTTTGGCTTTCTCACAGGCTCGTGAGTGCGGGAGGCCTCTCAACTCCCGTTCTTAATTTTTTCTCTCACGCACGGCTGGGACTACCCCAAGCCTCAGCAGTGCGGGAGAAATCTCAACTCCGTTGATGAAAATCAAAGTTTTTTGAGATCCACGTTTTGGCTTTCTCACAGGCTCGTGAGTGCGGGAGGCCTCTCAACTCCCGTTCTTAATTTTTTCTCTCACGCACGGCTGGGACTACCCCAAGCCTCAGCAGTGCGGGAGAAATCTCAACTCCGTTGATGAAAATCAAAGTTTTTTGGAGATCCACGTTTTGGCTTTCTCACAGGCTCGTGAGTGCGGGAGGCCTCTCAACTCCCGTTCTTAATTTTTTCTCTCACGCACGGCTGGGACTACCCCAAGCCTCAGCAGTGCGGGAGAAATC
>NW_025541595.1:22500-30426 GCF_017591435.1 Portunus trituberculatus | reverse complement strand
TAAACTATAAGACATAGAGACATGATACACACATGTATATATAGTGTATACACTGTATATACCATCTATAACGCGATATATTTGATATATTGTATATTTTTTATAGTAGAGTGAAAAGTATTTTCGATGTGTTGCGCTAAGCCAATCCTGTAGCTTGAAGGGTTTGACATTGTCAACTGGCTTAGGTCCCGGTCGTTTTTCTGCCGGGCAGTCGCCAACTCCGTTGTGGCCTGCGCTGCGGCTACGGCGGCGGAGCCGGTCACAGGCGGAAACGCGCGGGACGGGGTTGGTTGGTTCCGCCTGGCAACGCGGTGGTGGCCCCGGCGGCGGAGCCGGTCATAGGCGGAAACGCGCGGGACGGGGTTCCGCCTGCCAACGCGGCTACGGAATTGAGTTTGGGTCCCGGTGGTTTTCGTGCGGGGATTACTTTTTTTTCTAGTTTCCATACTTTTCACAGTAAGTGTACCCTTTTGCACACAGTGATCGGTACGGATGTTAAGAAGGTATTTCACGTGTTTTGTGCACGATTCCTGCACCAGAACTACCCGATCTTGGTTTTTCTAAAAAACCCACCTTATTTAAAAGCGACGATATAATGCTTTCAGATTATGAAACTAGACTGAGAAACACATATGTCTAGGTTGTTAGTAATCCTCTGGCAAGAGCGTGTAAGTAAGTAATCCATGGTGGGCGAAGGTAGGTAGGTTCAACGGGTTCGGACTTGGCCTCGCGGGCTGGGAGCGCGGGAGAGCAGGGCCGATCCCGTAGCTTGCCCTGGTTTGGAATTTTCTCCCGCACGCTTCTCCCCGTCACCCGGGTCCGACTTTGGACTAAATATTGTCTCGTTCACGGTGCGTCCCGGGTTCCGGCACCGGCACAGGCGTGTCGTAGAGCGTCTACTCGTCACCTGGACAGAGTTTGAGCGCCGTTGAGAATGTTCACAGTCACTTGTGCGTTAAATAAAATTTGACCAAAAAACCTTTTTATTTTTGAGAAATTCGCCTCCAAATTTGGCATGCGACCTTCCTCTGACACGGAACGGATCGTGTCAGAGTGTCATCGCAATAGCTACGGGGAGAGGGGTGGTTGAGATTTCCCGGGGCTGGGAGCGCGGGAGTGTACGGCCGCGCGCCACCCAGCTACGGTTTTGGATTTCGCTCCCGGGGCTTGGAGCGCGGGCCGGCCGATCCCGTAGCTGGCTCGCGCCTCAGCTACGGGATCGGACTGGCCTCCCGCACCCAAACCCGCGTCACTTTCACATCTTCCTCAAAGTTTGGTTTTTGGGCGAAATGGGTCCAAATTTTGGCTGCCGGGGTTTTTTGCCACTGCAAGCACGCTGTAGGAGTTTGGTTGCAATCGGAGCAAAAAAAAAAATTTGGAAGTAGAGCGGGTGGTCGGCTACGGCGTCGAGATTGTCCCGCAGGTTTTCCTGCGGGAGAAAAATCAATTCCGTAGATGTAGCATTGGGTCCAAAATGTGAATTTCACCGAGTTCGAGTTTGAAAATATAGTAAGGAGAAGGGGTCTGACGGCTCCTTCTCCCGACCCAGGCCCGATCCATGTCTAGCCCACAACCGCTGGCAGGTGAGCACATTCGACGGCTGCTGAGACGCACGACGTTTCGTTTGGCCTCTTATCCCTGCACACTTCTCGCCAAGGTTGTGACTTGTAAATCATGGGCGTAGGTTTATCATGTACAGACCGGTAGAATGAACGGCGGACGTGCATCGCTAACAATTCACTTTGACTGTCCATGTCATTGGTCTCTACGCGCGTGGCCCACCCATCTCCTCTCCCTAGGATGAGAAGCTTCACGGCATTAGCTGCGGCTCATCGTGGAGGCGACACTGTGTGTGGTGTTTGCTTAAGCGATTTGCCTTCAAGTCAGCGCCCCCTCTCTTTTTTGATGAGGTTACACCGCTCTCCGTGCGCTTGAGAGTCTAGTTCTTGAATCGATTCTTCCTATGCGATGGTCGGTTGGAACTTGTCACACACTACACTACCAGCGGACGATGACGCCTGTTTCCTTGGGTGCTGGATCGTCGTCCACTGCTGCTGTTACTACTAAGCTATTCTTGTTGCGTTTGTTCGCCTGTGTAGCTACTAGTATAAAGTAATTGCAGCGGTGGGGCCGGCGGCGGGAGAGGTAACAGTCCGCTTCGTTCTTGTCTAGAGAGACGGAACTAAACCCCAAAATGATATACGAGAAAGGGGCGCGGCGTCGTTAAGAGACGTTCATTCGTCTTAGACGCGTAGCGACTAATCCCCAAACCCCTCCCACTCTGTAATGCTGTTTGGATGACACGTTACTGAAAGAGTGGTGAATACTTTTTATTATATAGCAAGCAGTGCGTGTGTATGTATACAGGCATGTGTATGTATGTATGTTACTACTACTACTACTACTACTGCCGGTGGTACAACCTCTGCCTCTGCATATGAAGCCGTGGTGTGGCTTACTTACTTACCTGCCTCTGCTGTGTGGCGAGGTTATGTGGATGTTTCTCACGACTCTAAAGTTGGCTTCGACAACAACCGGGTAGGGGTCCGCCTCCTCAAAATCTGAGATACGGGGCGCGCGATCCGCGAAAGGGTGTTCCGCCTAGGGAGATGTTGGGTCTCCTGCTGATGGTCAGAGCAATAGCGAAGGAACTGGCCCGATAGCAACTCGGTTGCTCAATAAGAATCAGTCCTGCCCAAACAAATAAGTGAGGGTGAGCAACTCAGAAGGGACTGGATCACACAGATTGGGGTCGTCCTTATGTGAAGCGTTTGAGAGGCGCCGTTGCTTCAACTATTGTCGTGAGCGTTCCATAGCCTTTAAGCCAGTGGTTGGTGGAAGCTACACTTGACTCAATAATGTGGTCAGTGTGGATGGAATTCGGCATGTCAGTGGCGAACGACGACGACTGCCTGCCTGCGGCTGCTGCTGCTACTCCTTATTACCTTGCCTTGGGACTTCGACTTGGTGGGGCCTATTGGGGGGGCCTTCACCCACGGAGAAAGTGCCAGCACACAGTCTTCTAAGTGGTAGTGCGATGCTCAATGCAACACCATATAAATCCGCGAACAAGAAGAGATATTATTATAAGCCTCGGTAATTCCTGACGAGCATGTGAGCACACTACATATAATAGTGCTGGGGTCGAGGGGGTAAAGGTAATAATGGTGGTGGTGGTGGTGGTTGTGGGTCGTCGGTTGTCTCGTTGCTTGGCGAGCTGATTGAGTTGGATTGACGGATTGTTTATGGGTGTGTGTGTGTGTGTGTGCGTGCGGGCTAGGACGGGCTGTCCCTCATCTTATAAACACAAGACGTCCGTCCGACCGAGCGCGCACACGATGACACGCACTCCACTCCATCTAAAACCCTAACGAGGAATTCACGGAAGGGCACCACTGCTCTGGTAGAGCCTATTGTGTGTGTGTGTGTGTGGGTGGGCTTGGCAACCCCACCCAGCAGCGTCGCGACACAGCGTCGGGCGTTTACCTTCCCTACTATTATTACAAGAGTTTACTACTTATTATTAAGCTGAGGGTGTTAGTGAGACTTCACCCCATGATGCGAGAGAGTAAAACTCGGGAGAGGGAGAGAGAGAGAGAGAGAGAAAGAGAGGTGTCAGATTAAGCACCTTCCGTCAATTCCTCATTAGGGTGGTGGTGGAGCCTATTGTGGGTGGGCTTGGCAACCCCACCCAGGTGCTGCTGTTATGATGCAAAGGGAGCGTCGCGACACAGTGTCGGGCGTTTACCTTCCCTACTATTATTACAAGAGTTTACTACTTATTAAGCTGAGGGTGTTAGTGAGACTTCCTTCACCCCATGATGCGAGAGAGTAAAACTCGAGAGAGAAAGAAACAAGCAAGGTGTGACAGAGAGAGAGAGAGAAATAAAGAGGGCAAGTGTCAATCAAGCATACACGCCTTGACGTGTATGGAGGGCAGCAGTAGAGCTGCTCTGGAGTATTGAGAAGGAGGAGGGTTTGATGTTTGATGTGCGACTCTACACTACGAGTGCCTTCATCATCACATTTTGCTACCTGGTTGATCCTGCCAGTAGTCATATGCTTGTCTCAAAGATTAAGCCATGCATGTCTAAGTACAAGCCGAGTTAAGGCGAAACCGCGAATGGCTCATTAAATCAGCTATGATTCATTGGATCTGTACCCACACTTACTTGGATAACTGTGGTAATTCTAGAGCTAATACATGCACCACGTCTCTGACCGCAAGGGAAGAGCGCTTTATTAGTTCAAAACCGGTCGGGCCTCGGTCCGTCACCCCATTGTGTTGAATCTGAATAACTTTGAGCTGAGCGCACGGTCTCCGCACCGGCGCCGCCTCTTTCAAGTGTCTGCCTTATCAGCTTTCGATTGTAGGTTATACGCCTACAATGGCTATAACAGGTAACGGGGAATCAGGGTTCGATTCCGGAGAGGGAGCCTGAGAAACGGCTACCACATCTAAGGAAGGCAGCAGGCACGCAAATTACCCACTCCCGGCACGGGGAGGTAGTGACGAAAAATAACGATGCGAGACTCATCCGAGGCCTCGCAATCGGAATGAGTACACTTTAAATCCTTTAACGAGGATCTATTGGAGGGCAAGTCTGGTGCCAGCAGCCGCGGTAATTCCAGCTCCAATAGCGTATATTAAAGTTGTTGCGGTTAAAAAGCTCGTAGTTGGATTTCAGTTCTGGACTGACGGTTCACCGCCCGGTGCACACTGTCACGCTCCGAACAGTTTTTAACCGCCCGCTGGCTCGCACGGGGTGCTCTTCATCGAGTGTCCCGCGTGGCCGGCAGAGTTTACTGAAAAATTAGAGTGCTCAAAGCAGGCTACATTGACGGCCTGAATGCCTATGCATGGAATAATGGAATAGGACCTCGGTTCTATTTTGTTGGTTTTCTGAACCCGAGGTAATGACTAATAGGAACAGGCGGGGCATTCGTATTGCGACGCTAGAGGTGAAATTCTTGGACCGTCGCAAGACGAACTACTGCGAAAGCATTTGCCAAGGATGTTTTCATTAATCAAGAACGAAAGTTAGAGGTTCGAAGGCGATCAGATACCGCCCTAGTTCTAACCATAAACGATGCTGACCAGCGATCCGCCGGCGTTATTCCCATGACCCGGCGGGCAGCTTCCGGGAAACCAAAGTCTTTGGGTTCCGGGGGAAGTATGGTTGCAAAGCTGAAACTTAAAGGAATTGACGGAAGGGCACCACCAGGAGTGGAGCCTGCGGCTTAATTTGACTCAACACGGGGAACCTCACCAGGCCCAGACACCGGAAGGATTGACAGATTGAGAGCTCTTTCTCGATTCGGTGGGTGGTGGTGCATGGCCGTTCTTAGTTGGTGGAGCGATTTGTCTGGTTAATTCCGATAACGAACGAGACTCTGGCCTACTAACTAGTCGACGGATCTCCAGCAATTGGTGTCCAGTTCGCAGCTTCTTCTTAGAGGGATAAGCGGCAATTCTAGCCGCACGAGATTGAGCAATAACAGGTCTGTGATGCCCTTAGATGTTCTGGGCCGCACGCGCGCTACACTGAAGGGATCAACGTGTCCTCCCCCTCCGAGAGGAGCGGGTAACCCGTTGAAATCCTTTCATGATAGGGATTGGGGTTTGCAATTGTCTCCCATGAACGAGGAATTCCCAGTAAGCGCAAGTCATGAGCTTGCGTTGATTACGTCCCTGCCCTTTGTACACACCGCCCGTCGCTACTACCGATTGAATGATTTAGTGAGGCCTTCGGACTGGCGCTCTTGGATGCCAGGCCCGCGCGGTATTACTGCCGCCGGGCTCTCGGCGCCTCGAGCTGACGGAAAGATGTCCAAACTTGATCATTTAGAGGAAGTAAAAGTCGTAACAAGGTTTCCGTAGGTGAACCTGCGGAAGGATCATTATCGTGACGTTTCTGAAAGGAACGCAACTAAAAGTTAAAAAGCTCGCACCAGGGTGGCGGGGTCTGGCCTAATCAATCAGTCAGCAGCTCCTGCGGGAGAACGGCCGTGTGCCACCGTCCGCAGGAGTACAACAAGTAGTAGGGGCCTCCTTGCCTGTCAACAGGGCCTCCTTCCCTGTTTGACAACCCAACAAAATCTTTTCTCCACTCTAACTTTCCTTCGTGCAAGGATTGTTTGAGCGGTAGACCAACACCTACTATACTACTACTACGTATGCTGAACTTACTACCTTATTACCCCTGGGATACCATGGCGATGGAGCGCAGAAGTGAGTGACTGCGGCAGCACTGACTGCTAGCTGCTCACATGCTGCGTTCGGTCGTCCCCAGTGGGTATCATTAAACCGTACACTACCCGTGTACTCAATACTACTACTACCCATTTAAAACCCAGATCACTACGTCTTCCCACAAGTCTCCTGAGGCAGAGGCAGTGGAAGTCTGATAAAGAGTCGGCCTAGTTCCGACGTAATTCCAAACATACTATCACAACTCTTAACGGTGGATCACTCGGCTCGTGGGTCGATGAAGACCGCAGCAAGCTGCGTGTCGGTATGTGAATCGCAAGAATACCAGATACATCGACAAGTCGAACGCACATTGCGGCGGCGGCACTCTCATGTGCTGCCGTCACTCCTACACGAGGGTCGGATATCATATCACATGCATCGGCATTGTCCAGCCGCGCAAGTTACTACTACTACTCTTTCAAACCACATTCGCGCCGAAAGGGCTTCACACCCTCACGCGCGTTTGTAGTACAATGAAATGGGGCACCCTTATAAAGCGGGACCAAATCCTAACGGAAGCGGTCCCGTGGGTGAGATGCATCATGGCATCTTTCAGAGTGCTTGCGTTGGTCTGGCTTTGACCGCATTGGGGAGTTTTCGCCTTTGTGGCGTTCCCTTAAGACCTAAGGCATCGATGGCGCAACGCGTGTGCGTGTTGCTGTCACGTGCCGATGACTTGGCATTACTCGGATGAACTAGCTAGCTAGCTCATTACGAGTTTTGCCTGCGGTCTCGGCTCCCAACCTCCTATGATTAAAGCTGGTTGAGGAGGGCGACCGGGTCGGACTGTTTGTTCTGTACTGCGGCTCGCACCTACTCTATAAAGCTGGAAGGAAGGGATCGAGAACGTTGAGTGGAGCCAAACTTTTTCGAATCTTGTCGCGTCGACTACGGGGTTAGAGTACGCGTATCGCTTCTTTCCCCTGCTGTCGGCCGACGAGAGAGACAAAGTTGTAAAAGCACTGTGAAAAGCTTGAATGAGCGGCTTGACGGTGCGGCTCCAATGTCGACCTCGTGTTAGGGTAGAGTACCCGCCAAATTTAAGCATATTAATAAGCGGAGGAAAAGAAACCAACAGGGATTCCCTTAGTAAGGGCGACTGAACCGGGAAGAGCCCAGCGCATAACCTGGCGTCGTGACCCGGCGCCAGGGTGTTGCGTTTCGGAGGGTCCGGCACGCAGTCTCTCACCGCCTAAGTTATGCTTGAAAGCGGCCACTGCCCGTGGAGGGTGACAGGCCCGTGTGGCGGCCCGCGAGGGTACACGAGAGATTGTCGGAAAGGGCCTCTCCGTAGAGTCGGGTTGCTTGATAATGCAGCCCTAAGCAGGTGGTAAACTCCATCTAAGGCTAAATATGACCACGAGACCGATAGCGAACAAGTACCGTGAGGGAAAGTTGAAAAGAACTTTGAAGAGAGAGTTCAAGAGTACGTGAAACCGTTAAGAGCCAAACGGGTGGGACCTCGAAGGTCGAACCGAGGGATTCAGCTCGTCGGCCCAGGTCGGCCGGGTGCGGGATTCGCAGATGCGACCCAGGAAATCTGGGCGTGCCCGCACTCGAGCCGGCGCCGGCGGGCGTATTTCCCCTCGTGATGTAGGTCGCCGCGACCCGTTGCTGGGGACGTCGAAGGCCCGGGCGGACTGGTACCCCGACGTTGTGCGCCTCGTTGCGCC
>NW_025541595.1:5000-17500 GCF_017591435.1 Portunus trituberculatus | reverse complement strand
GAGAGGCCTCCCGCACTCATGAACCTATGAGAAAGCCAAAACGTGGATCTCAAAAACTTTCATTTTCATCAACGGAGTTGAGATTTCTCCGCACTGCTGAGGCTTGGGGTAGTCCCAGCCGTGCGTGAGAGAAAAATTAAGAACGGGAGTTGAGAGGCCTCCCGCACTCACGAGCCTGTGAGAAAGCCAAAACGTGGATCTCAAAAACTTTGATTTTCATCAACGGAGTTGAGATTTCTCCGCACTGCTGAGGCTTGGGGTAGTCCCAGCCGTGCGTGAGAGAAAAATTAAGAACGGGAGTTGAGAGGCCTCCCGCACTCACGAGCCTGTGAGAAAGCCAAAACGTGGATCTCAAAAACTTTGATTTTCATCAACGGAGTTGAGATTTCTCCGCACTGCTGAGGCTTGGGGTAGTCCCAGCCGTGCGTGAGAGAAAAATTAAGAACGGGAGTTGAGAGGCCTCCCGCACTCACGAGCCTGTGAGAAAGCCAAAACGTGGATCTCAAAAAACTTTGATTTTCATCAACGGAGTTGAGATTTCTCCGCACTGCTGAGGCTTGGGGTAGTCCCAGCCGTGCGTGAGAGAAAAATTAAGAACGGGAGTTGAGAGGCCTCCCGCACTCACGAGCCTGTGAGAAAGCCAAAACGTGGATCTCTGTGAGAAAAAAACTTTGATTTTCATCAACGGAGTTGAGATTTCTCCGCACTGCTGAGGCTTGGGGTAGTCCCAGCCGTGCGTGAGAGAAAAATTAAGAACGGGAGTTGAGAGGCCTCCCGCACTCACGAGCCTGTGAGAAAGCCAAAACGTGGATCTCAAAAACTTTGATTTTCATCAACGGAGTTGAGATTTCTCCCGCACTGCTGAGGCTTGGGGTAGTCCCAGCCGTGCGTGAGAGAAAAATTAAGAACGGGAGTTGAGAGGCCTCCCGCACTCACGAGCCTGTGAGAAAGCCAAAACGTGGATCTCAAAAACTTTGATTTTCATCAACGGAGTTGAGATTTCTCCGCACTGCTGAGGCTTGGGGTAGTCCCAGCCGTGCGTGAGAGAAAAATTAAGAACGGGAGTTGAGAGGCCTCCCGCACTCACGAGCCTGTGAGAAAGCCAAAACGTGGATCTCAAAAAACTTTGATTTTCATCAACGGAGTTGAGATTTCTCCGCACTGCTGAGGCTTGGGGTAGTCCCAGCCGTGCGTGAGAGAAAAATTAAGAACGGGAGTTGAGAGGCCTCCCGCACTCACGAGCCTGTGAGAAAGCCAAAACGTGGATCTCAAAAACTTTGATTTTCATCAACGGAGTTGAGATTTCTCCCGCACTGCTGAGGCTTGGGGTAGTCCCAGCCGTGCGTGAGAGAAAAAATTAAGAACGGGAGTTGAGAGGCCTCCCGCACTCACGAGCCTGTGAGAAAGCCAAAACGTGGATCTCAAAAAACTTTGATTTTCATCAACGGAGTTGAGATTTCTCCCGCACTGCTGAGGCTTGGGGTAGTCCCAGCCGTGCGTGAGAGAAAAAATTAAGAACGGGAGTTGAGAGGCCTCCCGCACTCACGAGCCTGTGAGAAAGCCAAAACGTGGATCTCAAAAAACTTTGATTTTCATCAACGGAGTTGAGATTTCTCCGCACTGCTGAGGCTTGGGGTAGTCCCAGCCGTGCGTGAGAGAAAAATTAAGAACGGGAGTTGAGAGGCCTCCCGCACTCACGAGCCTGTGAGAAAGCCAAAACGTGGATCTCAAAAACTTTGATTTTCATCAACGGAGTTGAGATTTCTCCCGCACTGCTGAGGCTTGGGGTAGTCCCAGCCGTGCGTGAGAGAAAAATTAAGAACGGGAGTTGAGAGGCCTCCCGCACTCACGAGCCTGTGAGAAAGCCAAAACGTGGATCTCAAAAACTTTGATTTTCATCAACGGAGTTGAGATTTCTCCCGCACTGCTGAGGCTTGGGGTAGTCCCAGCCGTGCGTGAGAGAAAAATTAAGAACGGGAGTTGAGAGGCCTCCCGCACTCACGAGCCTGTGAGAAAGCCAAAACGTGGATCTCAAAAAACTTTGATTTTCATCAACGGAGTTGAGATTTCTCCCGCACTGCTGAGGCTTGGGGTCCCAGCCGTCCCAGCCGTGCGTGAGAGAAAAATTAAGAACGGGAGTTGAGAGGCCTCCCGCACTCACGAGCCTGTGAGAAAGCCAAAACGTGGATCTCAAAAAACTTTGATTTTCATCAACGGAGTTGAGATTTCTCCCGCACTGCTGAGGCTTGGGGTAGTCCCAGCCGTGCGTGAGAGAAAAATTAAGAACGGGAGTTGAGAGGCCTCCCGCACTCACGAGCCTGTGAGAAAGCCAAAACGTGGATCTCAAAAAACTTTGATTTTCATCAACGGAGTTGAGATTTCTCCCGCACTGCTGAGGCTTGGGGTAGTCCCAGCCGTGCGTGAGAGAAAAATTAAGAACGGGAGTTGAGAGGCCTCCCGCACTCACGAGCCTGTGAGAAAGCCAAAACGTGGATCTCAAAAACTTTGATTTTCATCAACGGAGTTGAGATTTCTCCCGCACTGCTGAGGCTTGGGGTAGTCCCAGCCGTGCGTGAGAGAAAAATTAAGAACGGGAGTTGAGAGGCCTCCCGCACTCACGAGCCTGTGAGAAAGCCAAAACGTGGATCTCAAAAACTTTGATTTTCATCAACGGAGTTGAGATTTCTCCCGCACTGCTGATCTCAAAAACTGCTGCTTGGGGTAGTCCCAGCCGTGCGTGAGAGAAAAATTAAGAACGGGAGTTGAGAGGCCTCCCGCACTCACGAGCCTGTGAGAAAGCCAAAACGTGAAAAAACTTTGATTTTCATCAACGGGTTGAGATTTCCCGCACTGCTGAGGCTTGGGGTAGTCCCAGCCGTGCGTGAGAGAAAAATTAAGAACGGGAGTTGAGAGGCCTCCCGCACTCACGAGCCTGTGAGAAAGCCAAAACGTGGATCTCAAAAACTTTGATTTTCATCAACGGAGTTGAGATTTCTCCGCACTGCTGAGGCTTGGGGTAGTCCCAGCCGTGCGTGAGAGAAAAATTAAGAACGGGAGTTGAGAGGCCTCCCGCACTCACGAGCCTGTGAGAAAGCCAAAACGTGGATCTCAAAAAACTTTGATTTTCATCAACGGAGTTGAGATTTCTCCCGCACTGCTGAGGCTTGGGGTAGTCCCAGCCGTGCGTGAGAGAAAAAATTAAGAACGGGAGTTGAGAGGCCTCCCGCACTCACGAGCCTGTGAGAAAGCCAAAACGTGGATCTCAAAAAACTTTGATTTTCATCAACGGAGTTGAGATTTCTCCCGCACTGCTGAGGCTTGGGGTAGTCCCAGCCGTGCGTGAGAGAAAAAATTAAGAACGGGAGTTGAGAGGCCTCCCGCACTCACGAGCCTGTGAGAAAGCCAAAACGTGGATCTCAAAAAACTTTGATTTTCATCAACGGAGTTGAGATTTCTCCCGCACTGCTGAGGCTTGGGGTAGTCCCAGCCGTGCGTGAGAGAAAAATTAAGAACGGGAGTTGAGAGGCCTCCCGCACTCACGAGCCTGTGAGAAAGCCAAAACGTGGATCTCAAAAAACTTTGATTTTCATCAACGGAGTTGAGATTTCTCCCGCACTGCTGAGGCTTGGGGTAGCCAGCCGTGCGTGAGAGAAAAATTAAGAACGGGAGTTGAGAGGCCTCCCGCACTCACGAGCCTGTGAGAAAGCCAAAACGTGGATCTCAAAAAACTTTGATTTTCATCAACGGAGTTGAGATTTCTCCCGCACTGCTGAGGCTTGGGGTAGTCCCAGCCGTGCGTGAGAGAAAAAATTAAGAACGGGAGTTGAGAGGCCTCCCGCACTCACGAGCCTGTGAGAAAGCCAAAACGTGGATCTCAAAAAACTTTGATTTTCATCAACGGAGTTGAGATTTCTCCCGCACTGCTGAGGCTTGGGGTAGTCCCAGCCGTGCGTGAGAGAAAAAATTAAGAACGGGAGTTGAGAGGCCTCCCGCACTCACGAGCCTGTGAGAAAGCCAAAACGTGGATCTCAAAAAACTTTGATTTTCATCAACGGAGTTGAGATTTCTCCCGCACTGCTGAGGCTTGGGGTAGTCCCAGCCGTGCGTGAGAGAAAAAATTAAGAACGGGAGTTGAGAGGCCTCCCGCACTCACGAGCCTGTGAGAAAGCCAAAACGTGGATCTCAAAAAACTTTGATTTTCATCAACGGAGTTGAGATTTCTCCCGCACTGCTGAGGCTTGGGGTAGTCCCAGCCGTGCGTGAGAGAAAAAATTAAGAACGGGAGTTGAGAGGCCTCCCGCACTCACGAGCCTGTGAGAAAGCCAAAACGTGGATCTCAAAAAACTTTGATTTTCATCAACGGAGTTGAGATTTCTCCCGCACTGCTGAGGCTTGGGGTAGTCCCAGCCGTGCGTGAGAGAAAAAATTAAGAACGGGAGTTGAGAGGCCTCCCGCACTCACGAGCCTGTGAGAAAGCCAAAACGTGGATCTCAAAAAACTTTGATTTTCATCAACGGAGTTGAGATTTCTCCCGCACTGCTGAGGCTTGGGGTAGTCCCAGCCGTGCGTGAGAGAAAAAATTAAGAACGGGAGTTGAGAGGCCTCCCGCACTCACGAGCCTGTGAGAAAGCCAAAACGTGGATCTCAAAAAACTTTGATTTTCATCAACGGAGTTGAGATTTCTCCCGCACTGCTGAGGCTTGGGGTAGTCCCAGCCGTGCGTGAGAGAAAAAATTAAGAACGGGAGTTGAGAGGCCTCCCGCACTCACGAGCCTGTGAGAAAGCCAAAACGTGGATCTCAAAAAACTTTGATTTTCATCAACGGAGTTGAGATTTCTCCCGCACTGCTGAGGCTTGGGGTAGTCCCAGCCGTGCGTGAGAGAAAAAATTAAGAACGGGAGTTGAGAGGCCTCCCGCACTCACGAGCCTGTGAGAAAGCCAAAACGTGGATCTCAAAAAACTTTGATTTTCATCAACGGAGTTGAGATTTCTCCCGCACTGCTGAGGCTTGGGGTAGTCCCAGCCGTGCGTGAGAGAAAAAATTAAGAACGGGAGTTGAGAGGCCTCCCGCACTCACGAGCCTGTGAGAAAGCCAAAACGTGGATCTCAAAAAACTTTGATTTTCATCAACGGAGTTGAGATTTCTCCCGCACTGCTGAGGCTTGGGGTAGTCCCAGCCGTGCGTGAGAGAAAAAATTAAGAACGGGAGTTGAGAGGCCTCCCGCACTCACGAGCCTGTGAGAAAGCCAAAACGTGGATCTCAAAAAACTTTGATTTTCATCAACGGAGTTGAGATTTCTCCCGCACTGCTGAGGCTTGGGGTAGTCCCAGCCGTGCGTGAGAGAAAAAATTAAGAACGGGAGTTGAGAGGCCTCCCGCACTCACGAGCCTGTGAGAAAGCCAAAACGTGGATCTCAAAAAACTTTGATTTTCATCAACGGAGTTGAGATTTCTCCCGCACTGCTGAGGCTTGGGGTAGTCCCAGCCGTGCGTGAGAGAAAAAATTAAGAACGGGAGTTGAGAGGCCTCCCGCACTCACGAGCCTGTGAGAAAGCCAAAACGTGGATCTCAAAAAACTTTGATTTTCATCAACGGAGTTGAGATTTCTCCGCACTGCTGAGGCTTGGGGTAGTCCCAGCCGTGCGTGAGAGAAAAATTAAGAACGGGAGTTGAGAGGCCTCCCGCACTCACGAGCCTGTGAGAAAGCCAAAACGTGGATCTCAAAAAACTTTGATTTTCATCAACGGAGTTGAGATTTCTCCGCACTGCTGAGGCTTGGGGTAGTCCCAGCCGTGCGTGAGAGAAAAATTAAGAACGGGAGTTGAGAGGCCTCCCGCACTCACGAGCCTGTGAGAAAGCCAAAACGTGGATCTCAAAAAACTTTGATTTTCATCAACGGAGTTGAGATTTCTCCCGCACTGCTGAGGCTTGGGGTAGTCCCAGCCGTGCGTGAGAGAAAAAATTAAGAACGGGAGTTGAGAGGCCTCCCGCACTCACGAGCCTGTGAGAAAGCCAAAACGTGGATCTCAAAAAACTTTGATTTTCATCAACGGAGTTGAGATTTCTCCCGCACTGCTGAGGCTTGGGGTAGTCCCAGCCGTGCGTGAGAGAAAAAATTAAGAACGGGAGTTGAGAGGCCTCCCGCACTCACGAGCCTGTGAGAAAGCCAAAACGTGGATCTCCAAAAAACTTTGATTTTCATCAACGGAGTTGAGATTTCTCCCGCACTGCTGAGGCTTGGGGTAGTCCCAGCCGTGCGTGAGAGAAAAAATTAAGAACGGGAGTTGAGAGGCCTCCCGCACTCACGAGCCTGTGAGAAAGCCAAAACGTGGATCTCAAAAAAACTTTGATTTTCATCAACGGAGTTGAGATTTCTCCCGCACTGCTGAGGCTTGGGGTAGTCCCAGCCGTGCGTGAGAGAAAAAATTAAGAACGGGAGTTGAGAGGCCTCCCGCACTCACGAGCCTGTGAGAAAGCCAAAACGTGGATCTCAAAAAACTTTGATTTTCATCAACGGAGTTGAGATTTCTCCGCACTGCTGAGGCTTGGGGTAGTCCCAGCCGTGCGTGAGAGAAAAAATTAAGAACGGGAGTTGAGAGGCCTCCCGCACTCACGAGCCTGTGAGAAAGCCAAAACGTGGATCTCAAAAAACTTTGATTTTCATCAACGGAGTTGAGATTTCTCCCGCACTGCTGAGGCTTGGGGTAGTCCCAGCCGTGCGTGAGAGAAAAAATTAAGAACGGGAGTTGAGAGGCCTCCCGCACTCACGAGCCTGTGAGAAAGCCAAAACGTGGATCTCCAAAAAACTTTGATTTTCATCAACGGAGTTGAGATTTCTCCCGCACTGCTGAGGCTTGGGGTAGTCCCAGCCGTGCGTGAGAGAAAAAATTAAGAACGGGAGTTGAGAGGCCTCCCGCACTCACGAGCCTGTGAGAAAGCCAAAACGTGGATCTCAAAAAAACTTTGATTTTCATCAACGGAGTTGAGATTTCTCCCGCACTGCTGAGGCTTGGGGTAGTCCCAGCCGTGCGTGAGAGAAAAAATTAAGAACGGGAGTTGAGAGGCCTCCCGCACTCACGAGCCTGTGAGAAAGCCAAAACGTGGATCTCCAAAAAACTTTGCTTTTCATCAACGGAGTTGAGATTTCTCCCGCACTGCTGAGGCTTGGGGTAGTCCCAGCCGTGCGTGAGAGAAAAAATTAAGAACGGGAGTTGAGAGGCCTCCCGCACTCACGAGCCTGTGAGAAAGCCAAAACGTGGATCTCCAAAAAACTTTGATTTTCATCAACGGAGTTGAGATTTCTCCCGCACTGCTGAGGCTTGGGGTAGTCCCAGCCGTGCGTGAGAGAAAAAATTAAGAACGGGAGTTGAGAGGCCTCCCGCACTCACGAGCCTGTGAGAAAGCCAAAACGTGGATCTCAAAAAACTTTGATTTTCATCAACGGAGTTGAGATTTCTCCCGCACTGCTGAGGCTTGGGGTAGTCCCAGCCGTGCGTGAGAGAAAAAATTAAGAACGGGAGTTGAGAGGCCTCCCGCACTCACGAGCCTGTGAGAAAGCCAAAACGTGGATCTCAAAAAACTTTGATTTTCATCAACGGAGTTGAGATTTCTCCCGCACTGCTGAGGCTTGGGGTAGTCCCAGCCGTGCGTGAGAGAAAAAATTAAGAACGGGAGTTGAGAGGCCTCCCGCACTCACGAGCCTGTGAGAAAGCCAAAACGTGGATCTCAAAAAACTTTGATTTTCATCAACGGAGTTGAGATTTCTCCCGCACTGCTGAGGCTTGGGGTAGTCCCAGCCGTGCGTGAGAGAAAAAATTAAGAACGGGAGTTGAGAGGCCTCCCGCACTCACGAGCCTGTGAGAAAGCCAAAACGTGGATCTCCAAAAAACTTTGATTTTCATCAACGGAGTTGAGATTTCTCCCGCACTGCTGAGGCTTGGGGTAGTCCCAGCCGTGCGTGAGAGAAAAAATTAAGAACGGGAGTTGAGAGGCCTCCCGCACTCACGAGCCTGTGAGAAAGCCAAAACGTGGATCTCAAAAAAACTTTGATTTTCATCAACGGAGTTGAGATTTCTCCCGCACTGCTGAGGCTTGGGGTAGTCCCAGCCGTGCGTGAGAGAAAAAATTAAGAACGGGAGTTGAGAGGCCTCCCGCACTCACGAGCCTGTGAGAAAGCCAAAACGTGGATCTCCAAAAAACTTTGATTTTCATCAACGGAGTTGAGATTTCTCCCGCACTGCTGAGGCTTGGGGTAGTCCCAGCCGTGCGTGAGAGAAAAAATTAAGAACGGGAGTTGAGAGGCCTCCCGCACTCACGAGCCTGTGAGAAAGCCAAAACGTGGATCTCAAAAAAACTTTGATTTTCATCAACGGAGTTGAGATTTCTCCCGCACTGCTGAGGCTTGGGGTAGTCCCAGCCGTGCGTGAGAGAAAAAATTAAGAACGGGAGTTGAGAGGCCTCCCGCACTCACGAGCCTGTGAGAAAGCCAAAACGTGGATCTCAAATAAACTTTGATTTTCATCAACGGAGTTGAGATTTCTCCCGCACTGCTGAGGCTTGGGGTAGTCCCAGCCGTGCGTGAGAGAAAAAATTAAGAACGGGAGTTGAGAGGCCTCCCGCACTCACGAGCCTGTGAGAAAGCCAAAACGTGGATCTCAAATAAACTTTGATTTTCATCAACGGAGTTGAGATTTCTCCCGCACTGCTGAGGCTTGGGGTAGTCCCAGCCGTGCGTGAGAGAAAAAATTAAGAACGGGAGTTGAGAGGCCTCCCGCACTCACGAGCCTGTGAGAAAGCCAAAACGTGGATCTCCAAAAAACTTTGCTTTTCATCAACGGAGTTGAGATTTCTCCCGCACTGCTGAGGCTTGGGGTAGTCCCAGCCGTGCGTGAGAGAAAAAATTAAGAACGGGAGTTGAGAGGCCTCCCGCACTCACGAGCCTGTGAGAAAGCCAAAACGTGGATCTCCAAAAAACTTTGATTTTCATCAACGGAGTTGAGATTTCTCCCGCACTGCTGAGGCTTGGGGTAGTCCCAGCCGTGCGTGAGAGAAAAAATTAAGAACGGGAGTTGAGAGGCCTCCCGCACTCACGAGCCTGTGAGAAAGCCAAAACGTGGATCTCAAAAAAACTTTGATTTTCATCAACGGAGTTGAGAATTCTCTCGCACTGCTGAGGCTTGGGGTAGTCCCAGCCGTGCGTGAGAGAAAAAATTAAGAACGGGAGTTGAGAGGCCTCCCGCACTCACGAGCCTGTGAGAAAGCCAAAACGTGGATCTCCAAAAAACTTTGATTTTCATCAACGGAGTTTCTCCCGCACTGCTGATCAGTCCCAGCCGTGCGTGAGAGAAAAATTAAGAACGGGAGTTGAGATTTCTCATCAACCGCACTGCTGAGGCTTGGGGTAGTCCCAGCCGTGCGTGAGAGAAAAATTAAGAACGGGAGTTGAGAGGCCTCCCGCACTCACGAGCCTGTGAGAAAGCCAAAACGTGGATCCCAACACCGTAGCGAGCAAACTGGGGCAGAGCTAGCTGTGATCGGGGGCCTGATCGGCCTCTCCCGCGCTCCCAGCCCCGGGAAATCTCAACCACCCTTTCCCCGTAGCTATTGGATGACACTCTGACACGATCCGTTCCGTGTCAGAGGAAGGCTGCATGCCAAATTTGAGGCAAATCTCAAAAATAAAAAGTTTTTGTTAAAATTTTGTTTAGCCCATAAGTGCCTGGGATTTTCTCGCCGCCCTTGAAACTGTGTCCAGGTAAGGAGAAGACGCATTGCCACACTCCTGTGCCGGTGCCACAGCCCGGGAGACACCGTGAACGGATCAATGTTCGTCAAATGTCATCAGACCCGGGTGACGGGCAAAACGTGCGGGAGAAAATCCCAACACCGTAGCGAGCAAGCTACGGATCGGCCGGCAAGAGACACCGTCCTGGCGCCGGGAGCGAAATCCAAACTGGGGCAACAAGCTATGCTGATCGGCGGCACTCTTCTCCCGCGCTCCCAGCCCCGGGAAATCTCAACCACCCTTTCCCCGTAGCTATTGGATGACACTCTGACACGATCCGTTCCGTGTCAGAGGAAGGCTGCATGCCAAATTTGAGGCAAATTTCAAAAATAAAAAGTTTTTGTTAAAATTTTGTTTAGCCCATAAGTGCCTGGGAATTTTCTCGCCGCCCTTGAAACTGTGTCCAGGTAAGGAGAAGACGCATTGCCACACTCCTGTGCCGGTGCCGCAGCCCGGGAGACACCGTGAACGGATCAATGTTCACTCAAATGTCATCAGACCCGGGTGACGGGGAAAACGTGCGGGAGAAAATCCCAACACCGTAGCGAGCAAGCTACGGATCGGCCGGCAAGAGACAGCGTCCTGGCGCCGGGAGCGAAATCCAAACTGGGGCAACAAGCTATGCTGCGATCGGCGGCACTCTTCTCCCGCGCTCCCAGCCCCGGGAAATCTCAACCACCCTTTCCCCGTAGCTAGGATGACACTCTGACACGATCCGTTCCGTGTCAGAGGAAGGCTGCATGCCAAATTTGAGGCAAATTCTCAAAAATAAAAAGTTTTTGTAAAATTTTGTTTAGCCCATAAGTGCCTGGGAATTTTCTCGCCGCCCTTGAAACTGTGTCCAGGTAAGGAGAAGACGCATTGCCACACTCCTGTGCCGGTGCCGCAGCCCGGGAGACACCGTGAACGGATCAATGTTCACTCAAATGTCATCAGACCCGGGTGACGGGGAAAACGTGCGGGAGAAAATCCCAACACCGTAGCGAGCAAGCTACGGATCGGCCGGCAAGAGACAGCGTCCTGGCGCCGGGAGCGAAATCCAAACTGGGGCAACAAGCTATGCTGCGATCGGCGGCACTCTTCTCCCGCGCTCCCAGCCCCGGGAAATCTCAACCACCCCTTTCCCCGTAGCTATTGCGATGACACTCTGACACGATCCGTTCCGTGTCAGAGGAAGGCTGCATGCCAAATTTGGAGGCAAATTTCTCAAAAATAAAAAAGGTTTTTGTAAAATTTTGTTTAGCCCATAAGTGCCTGGGAATTTTCTCGCCGCCCTTGAAACTGTGTTTAAGTGACGAGAAGACGCTCTGTCGCACTTCTGTACCGGTGCCGGAGTCCAGAAGACACCGTAAATGAGGGAAAGTTTCGCCCAATGTCGGGCCCGGGTGACGCAGGAAAACGTGCGGGAGAAAATCCCGACGCTGTAGCTGGGTCACTGGGAACATAAAAGTGCGGGAGAAAAAACAACGCTGAGGTCGGTCACAGGCTGCAGAAAAGTGCTCACGGGCTCTGAAAATCGGTTGCTCACTTGTTGCCTACGAGAGGTAAGTGAGCAATGTTGCCAGAGAACTGATCACAGGTTTTTCATCTCATTACAATCGGTCGCTCATTCATTTTGCTCACATGTTGTCTGCCCCTGAGAGGTAAGTGAGCACTTTTATGTTGCCAGAGAACTTTGAGGTCGGTGATCACAGGTTTTTCATCTCATTACAAGCTTCCAATGTGGTGTCGCTCATTCAGCAGATCAAGCTCTACCTGCTCATTCGTGTCTGTCATCTGAAGAGGCCCTACAAAGGGGTGAGACGGGCGTTTTCGCTAGAAAATCGGTACTTCATTTTGCTCACTTGTTCCCTACGAGAGGTAAGTGAGCACTTTTTATGTTGCCAGAGAACTTTGAGGTCGGTGATCACAGGTTTTCATCTCTACAAGCTTCCAATGTGGTGTCGCTCATTCAGCAGATTTACCTGTCATGTCTGTCATCAGAGAACTTTGCTCAGGTCGGTGATCATTTTTCATCTCATTACAAGCTTCCAATGTGGTGTCGCTCATTCAGCAGATCAAGCTCTACCTGCTCATTCATGTCTGTCATCTGAAGAGGCCCTACAAAGGGTGAGACGGGCGTTTTTCGACAGAAAATCGGTATTTCATTTTGCTCACTTGTTCCCTACGAGAGGTAAGTGAGCACTTTTATGTTGCCAGAGAACTTTGAGGTCGGTGATCACAGGTTTTCATCTCATTACAAGCTTCCAATGTGGTGTCGCTCATTCAGCAGATCAAGCTCTACCTGCTCATTCATGTCTGTCATCTGAAGAGGCCCTACAAAGGGGTGAGACGGGCGTTTTTCGCTAGAAAATCGGTACTTCATTTTGCTCACTTGTTCCCTACGAGAGGTAAGTGAGCACTTTTTATGTTGCCAGAGAACTTTGAGGTCGGTGATCACAGGTTTTTCATCTCATTACAAGCTTCCAATGTGGTGTCGCTCATTCAGCAGATCAAGCTCTACCTGCTCATTCATGTCTGTCATCTGAAGAGGCCCTACAAAGGGTGAGACGGGCGTTTTTCGCTAGAAAATCGGTACTTCATTTTGCTCACTTGTTCCCTACGAGAGGTAAGTGAGCACTTTTTATGTTGCCAGAGAACTTTGAGGTCGGTGATCACAGGTTTTTCATCTCATTACAAGCTTCCAATGTGGTGTCGCTCATTCAGCAGATCAAGC
>NW_025541594.1:0-7134 GCF_017591435.1 Portunus trituberculatus | reverse complement strand
CTGGCAACATAAAAAGTGCTCACTCACCTTTCCTAGGCAACAATTGAGCATAATGAAGTACCGGATTTCTAGCGAAAAACGCCCGTCTCACCCCTTTGTAGGGCCTCTTCAGATGACAGACAGAAATGAGCAGGTAGAGCTTGATCTGCTGAATGAGCGACACCACATTGGAAGCTTGTAATGAGATGAAAAACCTGTCATCACCGACCTCAAAGTTCTCTGGCAACATAAAAAGTGCTCACTTACCTCTCCTAGGCAACAAGTGAGCAAAATGAAGTACCGATTTTCTAGCGAAAAACGCCCGTCTCACCCCTTTGTAGGGCCTCTTCAGATGACAGACATGAATGAGCAGGTGAGCTTGATCTGCTGAATGAGCGACACCACATTGGAAGCTTGTAATGAGATGAAAAACCTGTCATCACCGACCTCAAAGTTCTCTGGCAACATAAAAAGTGCTCACTTCCCTCTCCTGGGCAACAAGTGAGCAAAATGAAGTACCGATTTTCTGGCGAAAAACGCCCGTCTCACCTTTGTGGGGCCTCTTCAGATGACAGACATGAATGAGCAGGTGAGCTTGATCTGCTGAATGAGCGACACCACATTGGAAGCTTGTAATGAGATGAAAAACCTGTCATCACCGACCTCAAAGTTCTCTGGCAACATAAAAAGTGCTCACTTCCCTCTCCTAGGCAACAAGTGAGCAAAATGAAGTACCGATTTTCTAGCGAAAAACGCCCGTCTCACCTTTGTGGGGCCTCTTCAGATGACAGACACGAATGAGCAGGTGAGCTTGATCTGCTGAATGAGCGACACCACATTGGAAGCTTGTAATGAGATGAAAAACCTGTGATCACCGACCTCAAAGTTCTCTGGCAACATAAAAAGTGCTCACTTACCTCTCCTAGGCAACAAGTGAGCAAAATGAAGTACCGATTTTCTAGCGAAAAACGCCCGTCTCACCTTTGTGGGGCCTCTTCAGATGACAGACATGAATGAGCAGGTAGAGCTTGATCTGCTGAATGAGCGACACCACATTGGAAGCTTGTAATGAGATGAAAAACCTGTGATCACCGACCTCAAAGTTCTCTGGCAACATAAAAAGTGCTCACTTACCTCTCGTAGGGAACAAGTGAGCAAAATGAAATACCGATTTTCTGGCGAAAAACGCCCGTCTCACCTTTGTAGGGCCTCTTCAGATGACAGACATGAATGAGCAGGTAGAGCTTGATCTGCTGAATGAGCGACACCACATTGGAAGCTTGTAATGAGATGAAAAACCTGTGATCACCGACCTCAAAGTTCTCTGGCAACATAAAAAGTGCTCACTTACCTCTCGTAGGGAACAAGTGAGCAAAATGAAATACCGATTTTCTGGCGAAAAACGCCCGTCTCACCTTTGTGGGGCCTCTTCAGATGACAGACATGAATGAGCAGGTAGAAGCTTGATCTGCTGAATGAGCGACACCACATTGGAAGCTTGTAATGAGATGAAAAACCTGTGATCACCGACCTCAAAGTTCTCTGGCAACATAAAAAGTGCTCACTTACCTCTCGTAGGGAACAAGTGAGCAAAATGAAATACCGATTTTCTGGCGAAAAACGCCCGTCTCACCCTTTGTGGGGCCTCTTCAGATGACAGACATGAATGAGCAGGTAGAGCTTGATCTGCTGAATGAGCGACACCACATTGGAAGCTTGTAATGAGATGAAAAACCTGTGATCACCGACCTCAAAGTTCTCTGGCAACATAAAAAGTGCTCACTTACCTCTCGTAGGGAACAAGTGAGCAAAATGAATACCGATTTTCTGGCGAAAAACGCCCGTCTCACCTTTGTAGGGCCTCTTCAGATGACAGACATGAATGAGCAGGTGAGCTTGATCTGCTGAATGAGCGACACCACATTGGAAGCTTGTAATGAGATGAAAAACCTGTGATCACCGACCTCAAAGTTCTCTGGCAACATAAAAAGTGCTCACTTACCTCTCGTAGGGAACAAGTGAGCAAAATGAAATACCGATTTTCTGGCGAAAAACGCCCGTCTCGCCCTTTGTGGGGCCTCTTCAGATGACAGACATGAATGAGCAGGTGAGCTTGATCTGCTGAATGAGCGACACCACATTGGAAGCTTGTAATGAGATGAAAAACCTGTGATCACCGACCTCAAAGTTCTCTGGCAACATAAAAAGTGCTCACTTACCTCTCGTAGGGAACAAGTGAGCAAAATGAAATACCGATTTTCTGGCGAAAAACGCCCGTCTCACCTTTGTGGGGCCTCTTCAGATGACAGACATGAATGAGCAGGTGAGCTTGATCTGCTGAATGAGCGACACCACATTGGAAGCTTGTAATGAGATGAAAAACCTGTGATCACCGACCTCAAAGTTCTCTGGCAACATAAAAAGTGCTCACTTACCTCTCGTAGGCAACAAGTGAGCAAAATGAAATACCGATTTTCTCGAAAAACGCTCGTCTTTGGGGCCTCTTCAGATGACAGACATGAATGAGCAGGTGAGCTTGATCTGCTGAATGAGCGACACCACATTAGAAGCTTGTAATGAGATGAAAAACCTGTGATCACCGACCTCAAAGTTCTCTGGCAACATAAAAAGTGCTCACTTACCTCTCGTAGGCAACAAGTGAGCAAAATTACCGATTTTCTCGTAGTGCAACTTTGAGCAACTACGGATTTTTTCCGCACGTTTTCCTGCGTCACCCGGGCCCGACATTGGGCGAAACTTTCCCTCATTTACGGTGTCTTCTGGACTCCGGCACCGGTACAGAAGTGCGACAGAGCGTCTTCTCGTCACTTAAACACAGTTTCAAGGGCGGCGAGAAAATTCCCAGGCACTTATGGGCTAAACAAAATTTTAACAAAAAACTTTTTTATTTTTGAGAAATTTGCCTCAAATTTGGCATGCAGCCTTCCTCTGACACGGAACGGATCGTGTCAGAGTGTCATCCTGTGCTACGGGGAAAGGGGTGGTTGAGATTTCCCGGGGCTGGGAGCGCGGGAGAAGAGTGCCGCCGATAGCAGCATAGCTTGTTGCCCCAGTTTGGATTTCGCTCCCGGCGCCAGGATGGTGTCTCTTGCCGGCCGATCCCGTAGCTTGCTCGCTACGGTGTTGGGATTTTCTCCCGCACGTTTTGCCCGTCACCCGGGTCTGATGACATTTGAGTGAACATTGATCCGTTCACGGTGTCTCCCGGGCTGTGGCACCGGCACAGGAGTGTGGCAATGCGTCTTCTCCTTACCTGGACACAGTTTCAAGGGCGGCGAGAAAATTCCCAGGCACTTATGGGCTAAACAAAATTTTAACAAAAACTTTTTATTTTTGAAATTTGCCTCAAATTTGGCATGCAGCCTTCCTCTGACACGGAACGGATCGTGTCAGAGTGTCATCCTGTGCTACGGGGAAAGGGTGGTTGAGATTTCCCGGGGCTGGGAGCGCGGGAGAAGAGTGCCGCCGATCGCAGCATAGCTTGTTGCCCCAGTTTGGTTCGCTCCCGGCGCCAGGACGCTGTCTCTTGCCGGCCGATCCGTAGCTTGCTCGCTACGGTGTTGGGATTTTCTCCCGCACGTTTTCCCGTCACCCGGGTCTGATGACATTTGGTGAACATTGATCCGTTCACGGTGTCTCCCGGGCTGCACCGGCACAGGAGTGTGGCAATGCGTCTTCTCCTTACCTGGACACAGTTTCAAGGGCGGCGAGAAAATTCCCAGGCACTTATGGGCTAAACAAAATTTTAACAAAAACTTTTTATTTTGAAATTTGCCTCAAATTTGGCATGCAGCCTTCCTCTGACACGGAACGGATCGTGTCAGAGTGTCATCCTGTGCTACGGGGAAAGGGTGGTTGAGATTTCCCGGGGCTGGGAGCGCAGGAGAAGAGTGCCGCCGATCGCAGCATAGCTTGTTGCCCCAGTTTGGTTCGCTCCCGGCGCCAGGACGCTGTCTCTTGCCGGCCGATCCGTAGCTTGCTCGCTACGGTGTTGGGATTTTCTCCCGCACGTTTTGCCCGTCACCCGGGTCTGATGACATTTGGTGAACATTGATCCGTTCACGGTGTCTCCCGGGCTGTGGCACCGGCACAGGAGTGTGGCAATGCGTCTTCTCCTTACCTGGACACAGTTTCAAGGGCGGCGAGAAAATTCCCAGGCACTTATGGGCTAAACAAAATTTTAACAAAAACTTTTTATTTTTGAAATTTGCCTCAAATTTGGCATGCAGCCTTCCTCTGACACGGAACGGATCGTGTCAGAGTGTCATCCTGTGCTACGGGGAAAGGGTGGTTGAGATTTCCCGGGGCTGGGAGCGCAGGAGAAGAGTGGCCGATCAGCATAGCTTGCCCCAGTTTGGATTTCGCTCCCGCGCCAGGCTGGTGTCTCTTGCCGGCCGATCCGTAGCTTGCTCGCTACGGTGTTGGGATTTTCTCCCGCACGTTTTGCCCGTCACCCGGGTCTGACATTTGACGAAACATTGATCCGTTCACGGTGTCTCCCGGTTGTGGCACCGGCACAGGAATGTGGCGGGATGCGTCTTCTCCTCACCTGGACACAGTTTCAACGGCGGCGAGAAATTTCCCAGGCACTTATGGGCTAAACAAACTTTTAACAAAAACTTTTTATTTTGAAATTTGCTTTGCGGGAGAAATCTCAACTCCGTTGGCAAAGTTTTTGAGATCCATCATTTGGCATGCAGCCTTCCTCTGACACGGAACGGATCGTGTCAGAGTGTCATTTACCCCAGGGCAGCAGTGCGGGAGAAATCTCAACTCCGATGATGTCAAAGTTATTTGAGATCCACGTTTTGGCTTTCTCACAGGCTCGTGAGTGCGGGAGGCCTCTCAACTCCCGTTCTTAATTTTTTCTCTCACGCACGGCTGGGACTACCCCAAGCCTCAGCAGTGCGGGAGAAATCTCAACTCCGTTGATGAAAAGCAAAGTTTTTTGGAGATCCACGTTTTGGCTTTCTCACAGGCTCGTGAGTGCGGGAGGCCTCTCAACTCCCGTTCTTAATTTTTTCTCTCACGCACGGCTGGGACTACCCCAAGCCTCAGCAGTGCGGGAGAAATCTCAACTCCGTTGATGAAAATCAAAGTTTTTGAGATCCACGTTTTGGCTTTCTCACAGGCTCGTGAGTGCGGGAGGCCTCTCAACTCCCGTTCTTAATTTTTTCTCTCACGCACGGCTGGGACTACCCCAAGCCTCAGCAGTGCGGGAGAAATCTCAACTCCGTTGATGAAAAGCAAAGTTATTTTGAGATCCACGTTTTGGCTTTCTCACAGGCTCGTGAGTGCGGGAGGCCTCTCAACTCCCGTTCTTAATTTTTTCTCTCACGCACGGCTGGGACTACCCCAAGCCTCAGCAGTGCGGGAGAAATCTCAACTCCGTTGATGAAAAGCAAAGTTTTTGAGATCCACGTTTTGGCTTTCTCACAGGCTCGTGAGTGCGGGAGGCCTCTCAACTCCCGTTCTTAATTTTTTCTCTCACGCACGGCTGGGACTACCCCAAGCCTCAGCAGTGCGGGAGAAATCTCAACTCCGTTGATGAAAAGCAAAGTTTTTTGGAGATCCACGTTTTGGCTTTCTCACAGGCTCGTGAGTGCGGGAGGCCTCTCAACTCCCGTTCTTAATTTTTTCTCTCACGCACGGCTGGGACTACCCCAAGCCTCAGCAGTGCGGGAGAAATCTCAACTCCGTTGATGAAAAGCAAAGTTTTTTGGAGATCCACGTTTTGGCTTTCTCACAGGCTCGTGAGTGCGGGAGGCCTCTCAACTCCCGTTCTTAATTTTTTCTCTCACGCACGGCTGGGACTACCCCAAGCCTCAGCAGTGCGGGAGAAATCTCAACTCCGTTGATGAAAAGCAAAGTTTTTTGGAGATCCACGTTTTGGCTTTCTCACAGGCTCGTGAGTGCGGGAGGCCTCTCAACTCCCGTTCTTAATTTTTTCTCTCACGCACGGCTGGGACTACCCCAAGCCTCAGCAGTGCGGGAGAAATCTCAACTCCGTTGATGAAAATCAAAGTTTTTGAGATCCACGTTTTGGCTTTCTCACAGGCTCGTGAGTGCGGGAGGCCTCTCAACTCCCGTTCTTAATTTTTTCTCTCACGCACGGCTGGGACTACCCCAAGCCTCAGCAGTGCGGGAGAAATCTCAACTCCGTTGATGAAAAGCAAAGTTATTTTGAGATCCACGTTTTGGCTTTCTCACAGGCTCGTGAGTGCGGGAGGCCTCTCAACTCCCGTTCTTAATTTTTTCTCTCACGCACGGCTGGGACTACCCCAAGCCTCAGCAGTGCGGGAGAAATCTCAACTCCGTTGATGAAAATCAAAGTTTTTTGGAGATCCACGTTTTGGCTTTCTCACAGGCTCGTGAGTGCGGGAGGCCTCTCAACTCCCGTTCTTAATTTTTTCTCTCACGCACGGCTGGGACTACCCCAAGCCTCAGCAGTGCGGGAGAAATCTCAACTCCGTTGATGAAAATCAAAGTTTTTGAGATCCACGTTTTGGCTTTCTCACAGGCTCGTGAGTGCGGGAGGCCTCTCAACTCCCGTTCTTAATTTTTTCTCTCACGCACGGCTGGGACTACCCCAAGCCTCAGCAGTGCGGGAGAAATCTCAACTCCGTTGATGAAAATCAAAGTTTTTTGGAGATCCACGTTTTGGCTTTCTCACAGGCTCGTGAGTGCGGGAGGCCTCTCAACTCCCGTTCTTAATTTTTTCTCTCACGCACGGCTGGGACTACCCCAAGCCTCAGCAGTGCGGGAGAAATCTCAACTCCGTTGATGAAAATCAAAGTTTTTGAGATCCACGTTTTGGCTTTCTCACAGGCTCGTGAGTGCGGGAGGCCTCTCAACTCCCGTTCTTAATTTTTCTCTCACGCACGGCTGGGACTACCCCAAGCCTCAGCAGTGCGGGAGAAATCTCAACTCCGTTGATGAAAATCAAAGTTTTTGAGATCCACGTTTTGGCTTTCTCACAGGCTCGTGAGTGCGGGAGGCCTCTCAACTCCCGTTCTTAATTTTTCTCTCACGCACGGCTGGGACTACCCCAAGCCTCAGCAGTGCGGGAGAAATCTCAACTCCGTTGATGAAAATCAAAGTTTTTGAGATCCACGTTTTGGCTTTCTCACAGGC
>NW_025541593.1:65000-76805 GCF_017591435.1 Portunus trituberculatus | reverse complement strand
AAAATAAAAAGTTTTTGGTCAAATTTTATTTAACGCACAAGTGACTGTGAACATTCTCAACGGCGCTCAAACTCTGTCCAGGTGACGAGTAGACGCTCTACGACACGCCTGTGCCGGTGCCGGAACCCGGGACGCACCGTGAACGAGACAATATTTAGTCCAAAGTCGGACCCGGGTGACGGGGAGAAGCGTGCGGGAGAAAATTCCAAACCAGGGAAGTTACGGATCGGCCCTGCCTCCCGCGCTCCCAGCCCGCGAGGCCAAGTCCGAACCCGTTGAACCTACCTACCTTCGCCCACCATGGATTACTTACTTACACGCTCTTGCCAGAGGATTACTAACAACCTAGACATATGTGTTTTCAGTCTAGTTTCATAATCTGAAAGCATTATATCGTCGCTTTTAAATAAGGTGGGTTTTTTTAGAAAACCAAGATCGGGTAGTTCTGGTGCAGGAATCGTGCACAAAACACGTGAAATACCTTCTTAACATCCGTACCGATCACTGTGTGCAAAAGGGTACACTTACTGTGAAAAGTATGGAAACTAGAAAAAGTAATCCCCGCACGAAACCACCGGGACCCAAACTCAATTCCGTAGCCGCGTTGGCAGGCGGAACCCCGTCCCGCGCGTTTCCGTTTGCGACCGGCTCCGCTGCCGGGGCCACCACCGCGTTGCCAGGCGGAACCAACCAACCCGTCCCGCGCGTTTCCGCCTGTGACCGGCTCCGCTGCCGTAGCCGCAGCGCAGGCCACAACGGAGTTGGCGACGCCCGGCAGAAAACGACCGGGACCTAAGCCAGTTGACAATGTCAAACCCTTCGTTACAGGATTGGCTTAGCGCAACACATCGAAAATACTTTTCACTCTACTATAAAAATATACAATATATCAAATATATCGCGTTATAGATGGTATATACAGTGTATACACTATATATACATGTGTGTATCATGTCTCTATGTCTTATAGTTTACGCTATGTTTTTGTCTGTTTTTCGTCTCTTGTCGTTCAAGGCGCTCTTAGTGTCTAAGGAATGTACAGCGTCTTACGCTCCAAGTGCTTAATTTTGTCATTTTTTGTAAGTACCTTTCCCATCGAGATATTGACACGAAACATTGACACGATCCGTTCCGTGTCAAAGGAAGGCCGCATGCCAAATTTGAGGCAAATTTCAAAAATAAAAAGTTTTTGTTAAATTTTTATTTAGCCCATAATTGTCTGGGAATTTTCTCGCCGCCCTTGAAACTGTGTCCAGGTGAGGAGAAGACGCTATGCCACACCCTGTGCCGGCGCCGCAGCCCGGGAGACACCGTGAACGGATCAATGTTTCGTCAAATGTCAGACCCGGGTGACGGGGAGAAACGTGCGGGAGAAAATTCCGAAGCCGTAGCTGGCCGGCGAGCAAGCTACGGATCGGCCGGCGAGAGATACCAGCTGGCCCGCGGAGCGAAATCCAAACCAGGGCAAGCTACGGATCGGCCCTGCTCTCCCGCGCTCCCAGCCCCGGGAAATCTCAACCACCCTTTCCCCGTAGCACAGGATGACACTCTGACACGATCCGTTCCGTGTCAGAGGAAGGCCGCATGCCAAATTTGAGGCAAATTTCAAAAATAAAAAGTTTTTGGTCAAATTTTATTTAACGCACAAGTGACTGTGAACATTCTCAACGGCGCTCAAACCTGACCAGGTGACGAGTAGACGTTTGCCGCACGCCCGTGCCGGTGACGGAACCCGGGACACACCGTGAACGAGGCAATATTTAGTCCAAAGTCGGACCCGGGTGACGGGGAGAAACGCGCGGGAGAAAATTCCGAAGCCGTAGCTGGCCGGCGAGCAAGCTACGGATCGGCCGGCGAGAGATACCAGCTGGCGCGCGGAGCGAAATCCAAACCAGGGCAAGCTACGGATCGGCCCTGCTCTCCCGCGCTCCCAGCCCCGGGAAATCTCAACCACCCTTTCCCCGTAGCACAGGATGACACTCTGACACGATCCGTTCCGTGTCAGAGGAAGGCCGCATGCCAAATTTGAGGCAAATTTCAAAAATAAAAAGTTTTTGGTCAAATTTTATTTCACGCACAAGTGACTGGGAACATTCTCAACGGCGCTCAAACCTGACCAGGTGACGAGTAGACGCTCTGCCGCACGCCCGTGCCGGTGACGGAACCCGGGACACACCGTGAACGAGGCAATATTTAGTCCAAAGTCGGACCCGGGTGACGGGGAGAAACGCGCGGGAGAAAATTCCGAAGCCGTAGCTGGCCGGCGAGCAAGCTACGGATCGGCCGGCGAGAGATACCAGCTGGCCGCGGAGCGAACCAAACCAGGGCAAGCTACGGATCGGCCCTGCTCTCCCGCGCTCCCAGCCCGCGAGGCCAAGCCCGAACCCGTTGTTGAACCTACCTTCGCTCACCATGGATTACTTACTTACACGCTATCGCCAGAGGATTACTAACAACATAGACAGATGTTGAGTAGTCTAGTTTCATAATCTGAAAGGATTATATCGTCGCTTTTAAATAAGGTGCTTTTTATGGAAAACCAAGATCGAGTAGTCCTGGTGAAGGAATCGAGCACAAAACACGTGAAATACCTTCTTAACCACCGTACCGATCACAGTGTGCAAGAAGGTACACGTACTGTGAAAAGTATGGAAACTAGAAAAAGTAATCCCCGCACGAAAATCACCGGGACCCAAACTCAATTCCGTAGCCGCGTTGGCAGGCGGAACCCCGTCCCGCGCGATGAACGGCTCCGCTGCCGAGGCCGCGTTGCCAGGCGGAACCCCGTACCGCGCGTTTCCGCCTGTGACCGCTCTACCGCCGTAGCCGCAGCGCATGCCACAACGGAGTTGGCGAGCGCCCGGCGGAAAACGACCGGGACCTAAGCCAGGTGACAATGTCAAACCCTTCGTTACAGGATTGGCTTACCGCAACACATCGAAAATACTTTTCACTCTACTATAAAAATATACAATATATCAAATATATCGCGTTATAGATGGTATATACAGTGTATACACTATATATACATGTGTGTATCGTCTCTATGTCTTATAGTTTACGCTATGTTTTTGTCTGCGTCTCTTGTTGCTCAAGGCGCTCTTAGTGTCTTAAGAATGTACAGCGTCTTTCGCTCCAAGTGCTTAATTTTGTCCACCTTTCCCATCGAGATATTGACACGAAACATTGACACGATCCGTTCCGTGTCAGAAGAAGGCTGCATGCCAAATTTGAGGCAAATTTCAAAAATAAAAAGTTTTTGTTAAAATTTTGTTTAGCCCATAATTGTCTGGGAATTTTCTCGCCGCCCTTGAAACTGTGTCCAGGTGAGGAGAAGACGCATTGCCGCACGCCTGTGCCGGTGCCGGAGCGCGGGAGACACCGTGAACGAGGCAATGTTACGTCAAATGTCAGACCCGGGTGACGGGAGAAACGTGCGGGAGAAAATCCCAACACCGTAGCTGGCCAGCGAGCAAGCTACGGATCGGCCGGCAAGAGACAGCGTCCTGGCGCCGGGAGCGAACCAAACGGGGCAAGCTATGCTGCGATCGGCGGCACTCTTCTCCCGCGCTCCCAGCCCCGGGAAATCTCAACCACCCTTTCCCCGTAGCACAGGATGACACTCTGACACGATCCGTTCCGTGTCAGAGGAAGGCTGCATGCCAAATTTGAGGCAAATTTCAAAAATAAAAAGTTTTTGTTAAAATTTTGTTTAGCCCACAAGTGCCTGGGAATTTTCTCGCCGCCCTTGAAACTGCGTCCAGGTAAGGAGAAGACGCATTGCCACACCCTGTGCCGGTGCCGCAGCCCGGGAGACACCGTGAACGGATCAATGTTACGTCAAATGTCATCAGACCCGGGTGACGGGGAGAAACGTGCGGGAGAAAATCCCAACACCGTAGCGAGCAAGCTACGGATCGGCCGGCAAGAGACAGCGTCCTGGCGCCGGGAGCGAACCAAACGGGGCAACAAGCTATGCTGCGATCGGCGGCACTCTTCTCCCGCGCTCCCAGCCCCGGGAAATCTCAACCACCCTTTCCCCGTAGCACAGGATGACACTCTGACACGATCCGTTCCGTGTCAGAGGAAGGCTGCATGCCAAATTTGAGGCAAATTTCAAAAATAAAAAGTTTTTGTTAAAATTTTGTTTAGCCCACAAGTGCCTGGGAATTTTCTCGCCGCCCTTGAAACTGCGTCCAGGTAAGGAGAAGACGCATTGCCACACCCTGTGCCGGTGCCGCAGCCCGGGAGACACCGTGAACGGATCAATGTTCACTCAAATGTCATCAGACCCGGGTGACGGGGAGAAACGTGCGGGAGAAAATCCCAACACCGTAGCGAGCAAGCTACGGATCGGCCGGCAAGAGACAGCGTCCTGGCGCCGGGAGCGAACCAAACGGGGCAACAAGCTATGCTGCGATCGGCGGCACTCTTCTCCCGCGCTCCCAGCCCCGGGAAATCTCAACCACCCTTTCCCCGTAGCACAGGATGACACTCTGACACGATCCGTTCCGTGTCAGAGGAAGGCTGCATGCCAAATTTGAGGCAAATTTCAAAAATAAAAAGTTTTTGTTAAAATTTTGTTTAGCCCACAAGTGCCTGGGAATTTTCTCGCCGCCCTTGAAACTGCGTCCAGGTAAGGAGAAGACGCATTGCCACACCCTGTGCCGGTGCCGCAGCCCGGGAGACACCGTGAACGGATCAATGTTCACTCAAATGTCATCAGACCCGGGTGACGGGGAGAAACGTGCGGGAGAAAATCCCAACACCGTAGCGAGCAAGCTACGGATCGGCCGGCAAGAGACAGCGTCCTGGCGCCGGGAGCGAACCAAACGGGGCAACAAGCTATGCTGCGATCGGCGGCACTCTTCTCCCGCGCTCCCAGCCCCGGGAAATCTCAACCACCCTTTCCCCGTAGCACAGGATGACACTCTGACACGATCCGTTCCGTGTCAGAGGAAGGCTGCATGCCAAATTTGAGGCAAATTTCAAAAATAAAAAGTTTTTGTTAAAATTTTGTTTAGCCCACAAGTGCCTGGGAATTTTCTCGCCGCCCTTGAAACTGCGTCCAGGTAAGGAGAAGACGCATTGCCACACCCTGTGCCGGTGCCGCAGCCCGGGAGACACCGTGAACGGATCAATGTTCACTCAAATGTCATCAGACCCGGGTGACGGGGAGAAACGTGCGGGAGAAAATCCCAACACCGTAGCGAGCAAGCTACGGATCGGCCGGCAAGAGACAGCGTCCTGGCGCCGGGAGCGAACCAAACGGGGCAACAAGCTATGCTGCGATCGGCGGCACTCTTCTCCCGCGCTCCCAGCCCCGGGAAATCTCAACCACCCTTTCCCCGTAGCACAGGATGACACTCTGACACGATCCGTTCCGTGTCAGAGGAAGGCTGCATGCCAAATTTGAGGCAAATTTCAAAAATAAAAAGTTTTTGTTAAAATTTTGTTTAGCCCACAAGTGCCTGGGAATTTTCTCGCCGCCCTTGAAACTGCGTCCAGGTAAGGAGAAGACGCATTGCCACACTCCTGTGCCGGTGCTGCAGCCCGGGAGACACCGTGAACGGATCAATGTTCACCAAATGTCATCAGACCCGGGTGACGGGGAGAAACGTGCGGGAGAAAATCCCAACACCGTAGCGAGCAAGCTACGGATCGGCCGGCAAGAGACAGCGTCCTGGCGCCGGGAGCGAACCAAACGGGGCAACAAGCTATGCTGCGATCGGCGGCACTCTTCTCCCGCGCTCCCAGCCCCGGGAAATCTCAACCACCCTTTCCCCGTAGCACAGGATGACACTCTGACACGATCCGTTCCGTGTCAGAGGAAGGCTGCATGCCAAATTTGAGGCAAATTTCAAAAATAAAAAGTTTTTGTTAAAATTTTGTTTAGCCCACAAGTGCCTGGGAATTTTCTCGCCGCCCTTGAAACTGCGTCCAGGTAAGGAGAAGACGCATTGCCACACTCCTGTGCCGGTGCCGCAGCCCGGGAGACACCGTGAACGGATCAATGTTCACCAAATGTCATCAGACCCGGGTGACGGGGAGAAACGTGCGGGAGAAAATCCCAACACCGTAGCGAGCAAGCTACGGATCGGCCGGCAAGAGACAGCGTCCTGGCGCCGGGAGCGAACCAAACGGGGCAACAAGCTATGCTGCGATCGGCGGCACTCTTCTCCCGCGCTCCCAGCCCCGGGAAATCTCAACCACCCTTTCCCCGTAGCACAGGATGACACTCTGACACGATCCGTTCCGTGTCAGAGGAAGGCTGCATGCCAAATTTGAGGCAAATTTCAAAAATAAAAAGTTTTTGTTAAAATTTTGTTTAGCCCACAAGTGCCTGGGAATTTTCTCGCCGCCCTTGAAACTGCGTCCAGGTAAGGAGAAGACGCATTGCCACACCCTGTGCCGGTGCTGCAGCCCGGGAGACACCGTGAACGGATCAATGTTCACCAAATGTCATCAGACCCGGGTGACGGGGAGAAACGTGCGGGAGAAAATCCCAACACCGTAGCGAGCAAGCTACGGATCGGCCGGCAAGAGACAGCGTCCTGGCGCCGGGAGCGAACCAAACGGGGCAACAAGCTATGCTGCGATCGGCGGCACTCTTCTCCCGCGCTCCCAGCCCCGGGAAATCTCAACCACCCTTTCCCCGTAGCACAGGATGACACTCTGACACGATCCGTTCCGTGTCAGAGGAAGGCTGCATGCCAAATTTGAGGCAAATTTCAAAAATAAAAAGTTTTTGTTAAAATTTTGTTTAGCCCACAAGTGCCTGGGAATTTTCTCGCCGCCCTTGAAACTGCGTCCAGGTAAGGAGAAGACGCATTGCCACACTCCTGTGCCGGTGCCGCAGCCCGGGAGACACCGTGAACGGATCAATGTTCACCAAATGTCATCAGACCCGGGTGACGGGGAGAAACGTGAGAAAATCCCAACACCGTAGCGAGCAAGCTACGGATCGGCCGGCAAGAGACAGCGTCCTGGCGCCGGGAGCGAACCAAACGGGGCAACAAGCTATGCTGCGATCGGCGGCACTCTTCTCCCGCGCTCCCAGCCCCGGGAAATCTCAACCACCCTTTCCCCGTAGCCAGGATGACACTCTGACACGATCCGTTCCGTGTCAGAGGATGACACTCTGACACGATCCGTTCCGTGTCAGAGGAAGGCTGCATGCCAAATTTGAGGCAAATTTCAAAATAAAAAGTTTTTGTTAAAATTTTGTTTAGCCCACAAGTGCCTGGGAATTTTCTGTTGCCAGAGACTGCGTTGAGGACGGTCGGTGTGGTGTCGCTCAGACAGTGTTTTTCATCGCTCATGTCATCAGACACGGGTGAACACCTGCTCGTCCAATGTGGTGTCGTCCTGATTCAGCAGATCAAGCATTTTGCTCACCTCCCTCATTCGTGTCTGTCTGAAGAGTTCTGAAGAGGCCCACAAAGGGTGAGACGGGAATTTTCGCCGAGGTGAGACGAGCACTTTTATTTGCCAGAGAACTTTGAGGTCGCCAGAAAATCGGTGAAAGGTGAGAGAAAATCGGTATTTCATTTTGCTCACTTGTTGCCCAGGAGAGGGAAGTGAGCACTTTTATGTTGCCAGAGAACTTTGAGGTCGGTGATGACAGGTTTTTCATCTCATTACAAGCTTCCAATGTGGTGTCGCTCATTCAGCAGATCAAGCTCTCACCTGCTCATTCGTGTCTGTCATCTGAAGAGGCCCCACAAAGGGTGAGACGGGCGTTTTTCGCCAGAAAATCGGTATTTCATTTTGCTCACTTGTTGCCCAGGAGAGGGAAGTGAGCACTTTTATGTTGCCAGAGAACTTTGAGGTCGGTGATGACAGGTTTTTCATCTCATTACAAGCTTCCAATGTGGTGTCGCTCATTCAGCAGATCAAGCTCACCTGCTCATTCGTGTCTGTCATCTGAAGAGGCCCCACAAAGGGTGAGACGGGCGTTTTTCGCCAGAAAATCGGTATTTCATTTTGCTCACTTGTTGCCCAGGAGAGGGAAGTGAGCACTTTTATGTTGCCAGAGAACTTTGAGGTCGGTGATGACAGGTTTTTCATCTCATTACAAGCTTCCAATGTGGTGTCGCTCATTCAGCAGATCAAGCTCACCTGCTCATTCGTGTCTGTCATCTGAAGAGGCCCCACAAAGGGTGAGACGGGCGTTTTTCGCCAGAAAATCGGTACTTCATTTTGCTCACTTGTTGCCCAGGAGAGGGAAGTGAGCACTTTTATGTTGCCAGAGAACTTTGAGGTCGGTGATGACAGGTTTTTCATCTCATTACAAGCTTCCAATGTGGTGTCGCTCATTCAGCAGATCAAGCTCACCTGCTCATTCGTGTCTGTCATCTGAAGAGGCCCCACAAAGGGTGAGACGGGCGTTTTTCGCCAGAAAATCGGTATTTCATTTTGCTCACTTGTTGCCTAGGAGAGGGAAGTGAGCACTTTTTATGTTGCCAGAGAACTTTGAGGTCGGTGATGACAGGTTTTTCATCTCATTACAAGCTTCCAATGTGGTGTCGCTCATTCAGCAGATCAAGCTCACCTGCTCATTCGTGTCTGTCATCTGAAGAGGCCCCACAAAGGGTGAGACGGGCGTTTTTCGCCAGAAAATCGGTATTTCATTTTGCTCACTTGTTGCCTAGGAGAGGGAAGTGAGCACTTTTTATGTTGCCAGAGAACTTTGAGGTCGGTGATGACAGGTTTTTCATCTCATTACAAGCTTCCAATGTGGTGTCGCTCATTCAGCAGATCAAGCTCACCTGCTCATTCGTGTCTGTCATCTGAAGAGGCCCCACAAAGGTGAGACGGGCGTTTTTCGCCAGAAAATCGGTACTTCATTTTGCTCACTTGTTGCCCAGGAGAGGGAAGTGAGCACTTTTATGTTGCCAGAGAACTTTGAGGTCGGTGATGACAGGTTTTTCATCTCATTACAAGCTTCCAATGTGGTGTCGCTCATTCAGCAGATCAAGCTCACCTGCTCATTCGTGTCTGTCATCTGAAGAGGCCCCACAAAGGTGAGACGGGCGTTTTTCGCCAGAAAATCGGTACTTCATTTTGCTCACTTGTTGCCCAGGAGAGGGAAGTGAGCACTTTTATGTTGCCAGAGAACTTTGAGGTCGGTGATGACAGGTTTTTCATCTCATTACAAGCTTCCAATGTGGTGTCGCTCATTCAGCAGATCAAGCTCACCTGCTCATTCGTGTCTGTCATCTGAAGAGGCCCCACAAAGGGTGAGACGGGCGTTTTTCGCCAGAAAATCGGTACTTCATTTTGCTCACTTGTTGCCCTAGGAGAGGGAAGTGAGCACTTTTATGTTGCCAGAGAACTTTGAGGTCGGTGATGACAGGTTTTTCATCTCATTACAAGCTTCCAATGTGGTGTCGCTCATTCAGCAGATCAAGCTCACCTGCTCATTCGTGTCTGTCATCTGAAGAGGCCCCACAAAGGTGAGACGGGCGTTTTTCGCCAGAAAATCGGTACTTCATTTTGCTCACTTGTTGCCCAGGAGAGGGAAGTGAGCACTTTTATGTTGCCAGAGAACTTTGAGGTCGGTGATGACAGGTTTTTCATCTCATTACAAGCTTCCAATGTGGTGTCGCTCATTCAGCAGATCAAGCTCACCTGCTCATTCGTGTCTGTCATCTGAAGAGGCCCCACAAAGGGTGAGACGGGCGTTTTTCGCCAGAAAATCGGTACTTCATTTTGCTCACTTGTTGCCTAGGAGGGAAGTGAGCACTTTTATGTTGCCAGAGAACTTTGAGGTCGGTGATGACAGGTTTTTCATCTCATTACAAGCTTCCAATGTGGTGTCGCTCATTCAGCAGATCAAGCTCACCTGCTCACCTGCTCATTCGTGTCTGTCATCTGAAGAGGCCCCACAAAGGTGAGACGGGCGTTTTTCGCCAGAAAATCGGTACTTCATTTTGCTCACTTGTTGCCCAGGAGAGGGAAGTGAGCACTTTTATGTTGCCAGAGAACTTTGAGGTCGGTGATGACAGGTTTTTCATCTCATTACAAGCTTCCAATGTGGTGTCGCTCATTCAGCAGATCAAGCTCACCTGCTCATTCGTGTCTGTCATCTGAAGAGGCCCCACAAAGGGTGAGACGGGCGTTTTTCGCCAGAAAATCGGTACTTCATTTTGCTCACTTGTTGCCCAGGAGAGGGAAGTGAGCACTTTTATGTTGCCAGAGAACTTTGAGGTCGGTGATGACAGGTTTTTCATCTCATTACAAGCTTCCAATGTGGTGTCGCTCATTCAGCAGATCAAGCTTCACCTGCTCATTCGTGTCTGTCATCTGAAGAGGCCCCACAAAGGGTGAGACGGGCGTTTTTCGCCAGAAAATCGGTACTTCATTTTGCTCACTTGTTGCCCAGGAGAGGGAAGTGAGCACTTTTATGTTGCCAGAGAACTTTGAGGTCGGTGATGACAGGTTTTTCATCTCATTACAAGCTTCCAATGTGGTGTCGCTCATTCAGCAGATCAAGCTCACCTGCTCATTCGTGTCTGTCATCTGAAGAGGCCCCACAAAGGTGAGACGGGCGTTTTTCGCCAGAAAATCGGTACTTCATTTTGCTCACTTGTTGCCCAGGAGAGGGAAGTGAGCACTTTTATGTTGCCAGAGAACTTTGAGGTCGGTGATGACAGGTTTTTCATCTCATTACAAGCTTCCAATGTGGTGTCGCTCATTCAGCAGATCAAGCTCACCTGCTCATTCGTGTCTGTCATCTGAAGAGGCCCCACAAAGGGTGAGACGGGCGTTTTTCGCCAGAAAATCGGTACTTCATTTTGCTCACTTGTTGCCCAGGAGAGGGAAGTGAGCACTTTTATGTTGCCAGAGAACTTTGAGGTCGGTGATGACAGGTTTTTCATCTCATTACAAGCTTCCAATGTGGTGTCGCTCATTCAGCAGATCAAGCTCACCTGCTCATTCGTGTCTGTCATCTGAAGAGGCCCCACAAAGGTGAGACGGGCGTTTTTCGCCAGAAAATCGGTACTTCATTTTGCTCACTTGTTGCCCAGGAGAGGGAAGTGAGCACTTTTATGTTGCCAGAGAACTTTGAGGTCGGTGATGACAGGTTTTTCATCTCATTACAAGCTTCCAATGTGGTGTCGCTCATTCAGCAGATCAAGCTCACCTGCTCATTCGTGTCTGTCATCTGAAGAGGCCCCACAAAGGTGAGACGGGCGTTTTTCGCCAGAAAATCGGTACTTCATTTTGCTCACTTGTTGCCCAGGAGAGGGAAGTGAGCACTTTTATGTTGCCAGAGAACTTTGAGGTCGGTGATGACAGGTTTTTCATCTCATTACAAGCTTCCAATGTGGTGTCGCTCATTCAGCAGATCAAGCTCACCTGCTCATTCGTGTCTGTCATCTGAAGAGGCCCCACAAAGGGTGAGACGGGCGTTTTTCGCCAGAAAATCGGTACTTCATTTTGCTCACTTGTTGCCCAGGAGAGGGAAGTGAGCACTTTTATGTTGCCAGAGAACTTTGAGGTCGGTGATGACAGGTTTTTCATCTCATTACAAGCTTCCAATGTGGTGTCGCTCATTCAGCAGATCAAGCTCACCTGCTCATTCGTGTCTGTCATCTGAAGAGGCCCCACAAAGGTGAGACGGGCGTTTTTCGCCAGAAAATCGGTACTTCATTTTGCTCACTTGTTGCCCAGGAGAGGGAAGTGAGCACTTTTATGTTGCCAGAGAACTTTGAGGTCGGTGATGACAGGTTTTTCATCTCATTACAAGCTTCCAATGTGGTGTCGCTCATTCAGCAGATCAAGCTCACCTGCTCATTC
>NW_025541593.1:52500-62500 GCF_017591435.1 Portunus trituberculatus | reverse complement strand
TTGTTGTTGTTTTGTTGTTGTTCTTTGTTTTTTGTTTTTTTTTTTTTTTTGTTGTTGTTTTTGTGTTTTTTGTTGTTGTTTGTTTTGTTGTTGTCTGTTGCTGTCTGTGTTGTTGTCTTGTTTGTCTTGTTGTCTTTGTTGTTGTTTGTGTTGTCTTTGTTGTCATTGTTGTGTTGTTGTTGTTGTTGTTTTTCATTCTTTGTGTTGTTCTGTTGTCTTTGTTGTTGTTGTCTGTCTCATTGTGTGTTTTCTCTTGTCTTTCTGTTTGTCTGTTTCATTTGTTGTCTTGTTGTTGTTGTCTTTTGTGTCTGTTGTCTTCTTCTGTGTTGTCTTGTTTTTGTTGTCATGTGTTGTTGTTTTGTTGTGTTGTTGTTTTTGTTGTTGTTGTTTGTTTGTTTTTGTTGTTCTGTTGTTGTTGTCTGTTGTTGTTTGTTGTTTTGTTTGTTGTTGTTTTGTTGTTGTTGTTGTTGTTGTTTGTTGTTGTTGTCTGTTGTTGTCTGTTTTTGTTGTGTGTTTGTTTTGTTGTTGTTGTTTGTTGTTGTTGTTTTGTTGTTTGTTCTTTGTTGTTGTCTGTTGTTGTTGTCTTGTTGTTGTTGTTGTTGTGTCTGTCATTGTGTTGTTCTTGTTGTTTTTTTGTCATTGTTGTTTTCTTTTTGTTGTCTTGTTCTCTTTGTGTTGTCTTTGTGTTGTTTGTTGTGTTGTTGTTCTGTTGTTTTCTTGTTGTTGTTGTTTTGTTGTTGTCTGTTCATTTGTCTGTTGTCTGTTGTTGTGTGTTGCTGTGTCTTTGTTTGTCTGTTGTTGTTGTTTGTCATTGTCTGTTGTTGTTGTTGTTGCTGTTGTTGTCTTTGTCTCATTCATTGTCTTGTGTTTTGTCTGTTGTCTTGTTGTCATTGTTGTTGTTGTCATTGTTGTCTGTGTCTGTTGTTGTCTGTCTTGTTGTGTCTGTTGTCTGTCATTGTTGTGTGTTTGTTGTCATTGTTGTTGTCTTGTTGTGTTGTCTTTGTGTCATTTGTTGTTGTGTGTTGTTGTCTCATTGTTTTGTTGTCTTTGTTGTTTGTCTGTGTTGTTGTTGTTGTTGTTGTATTGTTGTTGTTGTTGTTTGTTGTTGTCTTGTCTGTGTTGTTGTCTTTTGTTGTTGTTGTTGTTGTCTGTTGTCATTGTTTGTTGTTTCTTTGTTGTCTGTTGTTGTCTGTGTTGTCTCTGTCTCTGTTTTTGTTGTCATTGTCATTGTTGTTCTTGTTGTCTGTCTGTTGTCTGTCTTCTGTCTGTGTCTTGTTTGTCTCTCATTCTTGTGTTTCTGTGTGTGTGTTGTTGTTCTTGTTGTTTGTGTTCTGTCTGTTGTTTGTGTGTGTCTTGTCTTGTTGTTGTGTGTGTTGTGTGTTCTGTTCATTGTGTCTGTCTGTTGTGTTGTCTGTTGTTGTTGTGTTGTTGTCTGTCTTGTTGTGTTGTCTGTTGTCTGTGTTGTGTTGTCTGTGTCATTGTCATTGTTGTTCTGTCTGTCTCTGTTGTTGTTGTGTTGTTGTCTGTCATTGTCTGTTGTTGTTGTTTGTCATTCATTGTCTGTCTGTGTTGTTGTCTCTGTTGTCTGTTGTGTTCTTTGTCTTGTTGTGTTGTTGTGTTGTTGTTGTGTTGTTCTCTGTTGTTGTCTGTTGTCTTTGTTGTGTCTTGTTTGTTGTGTCATTGTGTTGTTGTGTTGTGTTGTTGTTGTTGTGTTGTCTTTCTGTCATTCATTGTGTCTCTGTTGTGTTGTCATTTGTTGTTGTCTGTCTGTTGTCTGTTGTTGTCTGTCATTGTTGTTGTTGTGTGTCTGTCTGTTGTGTTGTCTCTTGTTGTCTCTGTTGTGTTTCATTGTCTCTGTTGTCTTGTGTTGTTGTGTCTGTTGTCTGTCTGTTGTTGTCTGTGTCTCTTGTTCTTTGTGTTGTCTCTGTTGTCTTGTTGTGTCTGTCTTTGTTGTCTGTGTGTTGTCTGTGTGTTGTCTGTCTTGTTGTGTCTCTGTTGTTCTCTGTTGTCTGTGTTGTCTGTCTGTGTCTGTGTTTTGTTGTTCTGTTGTTTGTGTTGTCTGTTGTTGTCTGTCTGTCTGTGTGTTGTTGTTCTGTTGTTGTTCTGTGTTGTCTGTGTTGTTGTCTGTTGTGTCTGTTGTGTCTTGTCTTGTTGTTGTCATTGTTGTGTTGTGTTTTGTCTTTGTGTCTTGTCTGTCATTGTTTGTTGTGTTGTTGTTGTTGTTGTCTTGTTGTTCTCTTGTTGTTCTTTCATTGTCTGTTGTTGTTTTGTTTTGTCTGTCTCTGTCATCATGTCATTGTCTCTGTTGTCTGTCTGTTGTCATTGTTCATTGTTGTGTTGTTGTTGTGTGTTCATTTGTTGTCTGTTGTCATTGTCTTTCTGTGTTCTGTCTGTCTGTCTGTTTCTTGTGTCATTGTTGTTGTGTGTCTGTCTGTTGTCTTTGTCTGTTGTCATGTGTGTCTTCTGTCTGTTGTTTTCTGTTGTGTGTTGTTGTGTCTGTTGTTGTTGTCTGTGTGTTGTTGTTGTTGTTCTGTTGTTGTTGTCATTGTCTGTTGTCTCTTGTTGTCTGTGTTGTTGTTGTTGTTGTCTGTTGTTGTGTTGTGTCTTGTGTCTCTGTTTGTCTCTCTCATTGTCTGTGTCATTGTCTTCTGTTGTTGTTGTTGTTCTGTTGTCTGTCTTGTCTGTTGTTTTTGTGTTGTTGTGTCTTCTGTGTGTTGTGTGTTGTCTGTGTGTTGTTGTTGTCTGTCTTGTGTCTGTTTGTTGTTGTTCTTGTCTCATTGTGTTTGTCTCATTTGTTCTCTGTTGTCTCTTGTTGTTGTTTGTTGTTGTGTCTGTGTTTGTTGTCTGTCATTGTTTTGTGTTGTCTGTCTTTGTTCTGTGTGTTGTTGTCTGTTGTCTGTCATTTGTCTTTGTTGTCTTGTGTTGTTGTTGTCATTTGTTGTTGTTGTCATTGTTTCTTTGTCTGTCATTTGTTGTCTGTTGTCTGTTGTTGTTGTTGTCATTGTTGTTCTGTTGTCTTGTCTGTGTTGTTGTTTGTTGTCTGTTGTGTCTCTGTTGTTGTGTTGTGTGTTGTTTGTTGTTGTTGTCTTGTGTCTGTTGTTGTTGTGTTTGTGTCTGTCTGTTTGTGTTGTTGTTGTTTGTCTTGTTGTTGTTGTGTTGTTGTTGTTGTTGTTTGTTGTTTTGTTGTTGTTGTTGTTGTTGTTGTTTGTTGTTGTTTTGTTGTTTGTTGTTGTTGTTGTGTTTGTTGTGTCTGTTGTTGTGTTGTTGTTTGTCTGTGTCTGTGTTGTTTTGCTGTTGTTGTTGTTGTTGTTGTGTGTTTTTTGTTGTGTGTTGTTGTTTTGTCATTGTTGTTGTTGTTGTTGTCTGTTGTGTTTTGTTTGTCATTGTTGTTGTTGTCTGTCTGTTGTGTTGTGTGTTGTGTTGTTGTGTTGTCTGTTGTTGTTGTTGTGTGTGTTGTTTGTGTTGTGTTGTTTGTTGTGTGTTGTCTGTTGTTGTGTTTTTGTTGTCTGTCTGTCTGTTGTGTGTTGTTGTTGTTGTGTTGTCTGTTGTTGTGTTTTGTGTTTGTGTTGTTGTTTGTGTGTCTGTCTGTCTGTCTGTTGTTTTCTGTTGTGTTGTTGTCTCTTGTTGTTGTTGTTGTTGTGTGTTGTTGTTGTTGTTGTGTTGTTGTTGTTGTTGTTGTTTGTTGTGTTTTTGTTTTGTGTGTTGTGTTGTTGTTGTTGTCTGTTGTTGTTGTTGTGTTGTGTGTTGTGTTGTTTGTTGTTGTGTTGTTTGTCTTTGTTGTTGTGTTTGTTGTTGTTGTTGTCTGTTTGTTGTGTGTTGTTTGTTGTTGTTGTTGTTGTTGTTGTTGTTGTTGTTGTTGTTGTTTGTGTTTGTGTTGTTTGTTGTTGTGTTGTTGTTGTTGTTGTTGTTGTCGTTTTGTTGTTGTTGTCATTGTTGTTGTCGTTGTGTTGTGTTGTTGTTGTTGTTGTGTTGTTGTTGTGTTGTTGTCGTGTTGTTTGTTGTTGTTTGTCGTTGTGTTGTTGTTGTTGTTGTTGTTGTTTGTTGTGTTGTTGTTGTTGTTGTCGTTGTGTTGTTTGTGTTTGTTTGTTGTTGTCGTTGTTTGTTGTTGTGTGTTTGTTGTGTTGTTGTGTTTTGTGTTGTTGTTTTGTTGTTGTTGTTGTTGTTGTTGTTGTTTTTGTCGTTGTTGTGTTGTTGTTTGTTGTTGTTGTTGTGTTTTGTTGTTGTCGTTGTTGTTGTTGTTGTTGTTGTTGTGTGTTGTGTTGTTGTTGTCGTTGTTGTTGTCGTTTGTTGTTGTTGTTGTTTTGTGTGTGTGTGTTGTTGTTGTTTCGTTGTCGTTGTTGTTGTTGTTGTTGTTTGTTGTTGTCGTGTTGTTGTTGTTTTGTTTGTTGTGTGTGTTGTGTTTTTGTTGTTGTCGTTTTGTTGTCGTTGTTTGTTGTTGTGTTGTTGTTGTTGTTGTTTTGTGTCTTGTGTTGTCGTGTTGTTGTTTGTTGTTTGTGTTGTGTGTTGTGTTGTTGTTGTGTTGTTGTGTCGTTGTCGTCGTTGTCGTGTTGTTGTTCGTTGTTGTGTTGTTGTTTGTTGTTGTGTTGTTGTTGTTGTTGTTGTTGTTGTCGTTGTGTCGTTGTGTCGTTGTTGTGTCGTCGTTGTCGTGTTTTTGTTGTTGTTGTCGTTGTTGTTGTCGTTGTTGTCGTGTTGTTGTTGTCGTTTTGTCGTTGTTGTCGTTGTGTTGTCGTTCGTTTTGTGTTTGTTGTTGTTGTGTTGTTGTTGTTTGTTGTCGTTGTTGTCGTTGTCGTCGTTTGTCGTCGTTGTCGTCGTTTTGTCGTTGTTGTCGTTTGTGTCGTTGTCGTCGTTGTCGTCGTGTCGTCGTTGTCGTCGTTGTCGTTGTGTCGTTGTCGTCGTTGTGTGTCGTTGTTTGTTGTGTCGTCGTTGTGGTCGTTGTCGTCGTTGTTGTCGTTGTCGTCGTTGTTGTTCGTTGTCGTCGTGGTCGTGGTCGTTGTCGTTGTGGTCGTTGTGGTCGTTGTGGTCGTTGTCGTTGTAGTCGTTGTTGTCGTTGTCGTCGTTGTGGTCGTTGTCGTCGTTGTGGTCGTTGTCGTCGTTTTGGTCGTTGTCGTCGTTGTGGTCGTTGTCGTCGTTTTGGTCGTTGTCGTCGTTTTGGTCGTTGTCGTCGTTGTGGTTGTTGTCGTTTTGGTCGTTTCGTCGTTGTCGTCGTTGTTGTCGTTGTTGTCGTTGTCGTCGTCGTCGTTGTCGTCGTTGTCGTCGTTGTCGTCGTTGTCGTTTTGGTCGTTGTCGTCGTTTTTGTCGTTCGTTGTCGTCGTTGTCGTCGTTGTGGTCGTTGTGGTCGTTGTCGTCGTCGTTTTGGTCGTTGTGGTCGTTGTGGTCGTTGTCGTCGTTGGTCGTTGTCGTCGTTGTCGTCGTCGTCGTTGGTCGTTTCGTCGTCGTCGTCGTCGTCGTTGTCGTCGTCGTGGTCGTCGTTCGTCGTTTTGGTCGTCGTCGTCGTCGTTTTGGTCGTCGTTGTCGTCGTCGTTGTCGTCGTTGGTCGTTGTCGTCGTTTGGTCGTCGTGGTCGTTGTCGTCGTGGTCGTCGTTCGTCGTCGTGGTCGTTGTCGTCGTTTTGGTCGTTGTCGTCGTTTTGGTCGTCGTCGTCGTCGTTGGTCGTTGTCGTCGTTCGTCGTCGTCGTCGTCGTTGTGGTCGTTGTCGTCGTTTGGTGGTCGTTGTCGTCGTTGTGGTCGTTGTCGTCGTTGTGGTCGTGGTCGTTTGTGGTCGTTTTGGTCGTTTTCGTCGTCGTTGTCGTCGTTGTCGTCGTTGGTCGTCGTCGTCGTTGTCGTCGTTGTCGTCGTTGTGGTCGTTGTCGTCGTTGTGGTCGTTGTCGTCGTTTTGGTCGTTGTCGTCGTTGTGTCGTCGTCGTCGTGGTCGTTCGTGGTCGTTGTCGTCGTTTTGGTCGTTGTCGTCGTTGTGGTCGTTGTGGTCGTTTTGGTCGTTGTGGTCGTTTTGGTCGTTGTGGTCGTTGTCGTTGTGGTCGTTTTCGTCGTTGTGGTCGTTTTGGTCGTTGTCGTCGTTGTTCGTCGTTCGTCGTCGTTGTCGTCGTTGTCGTCGTCGTCGTTGTGGTCGTTTTTTCGTCGTCGTCGTTGTCGTCGTCGTCGTTGTCGTCGTTGTCGTCGTTGTGGTCGGTCGTTGTGGTCGTTTTGGTCGTTTTGGTCGTTTTGGTCGTTGTGGTCGTTGTGGTCGTTGTGGTCGTTGTCGTCGTTCGTCGTTGTCGTCGTTTGGTCGTTGTCGTCGTATCGGCGGCACTCTTCTCCCGCGCTCCCAGCCCCGGGAAATCTCAACCACCCTTTCCCCGAAGCACAGGATGACACTCTGACACGATCCGTTCCGTGTCAGAGGAAGGCTGCATGCCAAATTTGAGGCAAATTTCAAAAATAAAAAGTTTTTGTTAAAATTTTGTTTAGCCCACAAGTGCCTGGGAATTTTCTCGCCGCCCTTGAAACTGCGTCCAGGTAAGGAGAAGACGCATTGCCACACCCTGTGCCGGTGCTGCAGCCCGGGAGACACCGTGAACGGATCAATGTTCACTCAAATGTCATCAGACCCGGGTGACGGGGAAAACGTGCGGGAGAAAATCCCAACACCGTAGCGAGCAAGCTACGGATCGGCCGGCAAGAGACAGCGTCCTGGCGCCGGGAGCGAACCAAACGGGGCAACAAGCTATGCTGCGATCGGCGGCACTCTTCTCCAACTGGGGCAACAAGCTATGCTGATCGGCGGCACTCTTCTCCCGCGCTCCCAGCCCCGGGAAATCTCAACCACCCTTTCCCCGTAGCACAGGATGACACTCTGACACGATCCGTTCCGTGTCAGAGGAAGGCTGCATGCCAAATTTGAGGCAAATTTCAAAATAAAAAGTTTTTGTTAAAATTTTGTTTAGCCCATAAGTGCCTGGGAATTTTCTCGCCGCCCTTGAAACTGTGTCCAGGTAAGGAGAAGACGCATTGCCACATTCCTGTGCCGGTGCCACAGCCCGGGAGACACCGTGAACGGATCAATGTTTCGTCAAATGTCATCAGACCCGGGTGACGGGCAAAACGTGCGGGAGAAAATCCCAACACCGTAGCGAGCAAGCTACGGATCGGCCGGCAAGAGACAGCGTCCTGGCGCCGGGAGCGAACCAAACTGGGGCAACAAGCTATGCTGATCGGCGGCACTCTTCTCCCGCGCTCCCAGCCCCGGGAAATCTCAACCACCCTTTCCCCGTAGCACAGGATGACACTCTGACACGATCCGTTCCGTGTCAGAGGAAGGCTGCATGCCAAATTTGAGGCAAATTTCAAAATAAAAAGTTTTTGTTAAAATTTTGTTTAGCCCATAAGTGCCTGGGAATTTTCTCGCCGCCCTTGAAACTGTGTCCAGGTAAGGAGAAGACGCATTGCCACACTCCTGTGCCGGTGTGCAGCCCGGGAGACACCGTGAACGGATCAATGTTCACCAAATGTCATCAGACCCGGGTGACGGGGAAAACGTGCGGGAGAAAATCCCAACACCGTAGCGAGCAAGCTACGGATCGGCCGGCAAGAGACAGCGTCCTGGCGCCGGGAGCGAACCAAACTGGGGCAACAAGCTATGCTGCGATCGGCGGCACTCTTCTCCCGCGCTCCCAGCCCCGGGAAATCTCAACCACCCTTTCCCCAGTAGCACAGGATGACACTCTGACACGATCCGTTCCGTGTCAGAGGAAGGCTGCATGCCAAATTTGAGGCAAATTTCAAAATAAAAAGTTTTTGTTAAAATTTTGTTTAGCCCATAAGTGCCTGGGAATTTTCTCGCCGCCCTTGAAACTGTGTCCAGGTAAGGAGAAGACGCATTGCCACACTCCTGTGCCGGTGCAGCCCGGGAGACACCGTGAACGGATCAATGTTCACCAAATGTCATCAGACCCGGGTGACGGGGAAAACGTGCGGGAGAAAATCCCAACACCGTAGCGAGCAAGCTACGGATCGGCCGGCAAGAGACAGCGTCCTGGCGCCGGGAGCGAACCAAACTGGGGCAACAAGCTATGCTGCGATCGGCGGCACTCTTCTCCCGCGCTCCCAGCCCCGGGAAATCTCAACCACCCTTTCCCCGTAGCACAGGATGACACTCTGACACGATCCGTTCCGTGTCAGAGGAAGGCTGCATGCCAAATTTGAGGCAAATTTCAAAATAAAAAGTTTTTGTTAAAATTTTGTTTAGCCCATAAGTGCCTGGGAATTTTCTCGCCGCCCTTGAAACTGTGTCCAGGTAAGGAGAAGACGCATTGCCACACTCCTGTGCCGGTGTGCAGCCCGGGAGACACCGTGAACGGATCAATGTTCACCAAATGTCATCAGACCCGGGTGACGGGGAAAACGTGCGGGAGAAAATCCCAACACCGTAGCGAGCAAGCTACGGATCGGCCGGCAAGAGACAGCGTCCTGGCGCCGGGAGCGAACCAAACTGGGGCAACAAGCTATGCTGCGATCGGCGGCACTCTTCTCCTGCGCTCCCAGCCCCGGGAAATCTCAACCACCCTTTCCCCGTAGCACAGGATGACACTCTGACACGATCCGTTCCGTGTCAGAGGAAGGCTGCATGCCAAATTTGAGGCAAATTTCAAAATAAAAAGTTTTTGTTAAAATTTTGTTTAGCCCATAAGTGCCTGGGAATTTTCTCGCCGCCCTTGAAACTGTGTTTAGGTGACGAGAAGACGCTTGTCGCACTTGTACCGGTGCCGGAGTCCAGAAGACACCGTAAATGAGGGAAAGTTTCGCCCAATGTCGGGCCCGGGTGACGCAGGAAAACGTGCGGGAGAAAATCCCACGCCGTAATTTTGCTCATTCATGTGCAGTGAGCAGCTCAATGAGCTGAAAATCGAAAATCGGTTTCATTTTGCTCACTTGTTGCCTACGAGAGGTAAGTGAGCACTTTTTATGTTGCCAGAGAACTTTGAGGTCGGTGATCACAGGTTTTTCATCTCATTACAAGCTTCCAATGTGGTGTCGCTCATTCAGCAGATCAAGCTCACCTGCTCATTCATGTCTGTCATCTGAAGAGGCCCCACAAAGGTGAGACGGGCGTTTTTCGCCAGAAAATCGGTATTTCATTTTGCTCACTTGTTCCCTACGAGAGGTAAGTGAGCACTTTTTATGTTGCCAGAGAACTTTGAGGTCGGTGATCACAGGTTTTTCATCTCATTACAAGCTTCCAATGTGGTGTCGCTCATTCAGCAGATCAAGCTCACCTGCTCATTCATGTCTGTCATCTGAAGAGGCCCCACAAAGGGTGAGACGGGCGTTTTTCGCCAGAAAATCGGTATTTCATTTTGCTCACTTGTTGCCTACGAGAGGTAAGTGAGCACTTTTATGTTGCCAGAGAACTTTGAGGTCGGTGATCACAGGTTTTTCATCTCATTACAAGCTTCCAATGTGGTGTCGCTCATTCAGCAGATCAAGCTCACCTGCTCATTCATGTCTGTCATCTGAAGAGGCCCCACAAAGGTGAGACGGGCGTTTTTCGCCAGAAAATCGGTATTTCATTTTGCTCACTTGTTCCCTACGAGAGGTAAGTGAGCACTTTTTATGTTGCCAGAGAACTTTGAGGTCGGTGATCACAGGTTTTTCATCTCATTACAAGCTTCCAATGTGGTGTCGCTCATTCAGCAGATCAAGCTCACCTGCTCATTCATGTCTGTCATCTGAAGAGGCCCCACAAAGGGTGAGACGGGCGTTTTTCGCCAGAAAATCGGTATTTCATTTTGCTCACTTGTTCCCTACGAGAGGTAAGTGAGCACTTTTTATGTTGCCAGAGAACTTTGAGGTCGGTGATCACAGGTTTTTCATCTCATTACAAGCTTCCAATGTGGTGTCGCTCATTCAGCAGATCAAGCTCTACCTGCTCATTCATGTCTGTCATCTGAAGAGGCCCCACAAAGGTGAGACGGGCGTTTTTCGCCAGAAAATCGGTATTTCATTTTGCTCACTTGTTCCCTACGAGA
>NW_025541593.1:32500-45000 GCF_017591435.1 Portunus trituberculatus | reverse complement strand
TGACAGACATGAATGAGCAGGTAGAGCTTGATCTGCTGAATGAGCGACACCACATTGGAAGCTTGTAATGAGATGAAAACCTGTGATCACCGACCTCAAAGTTCTCTGGCAACATAAAAAGTGCTCACTTACCTCTCGTAGGGAACAAGTGAGCAAAATGAAGTACCGATTTTCTAGCGAAAACGCCCGTCTCATGACCCCTTTGTAGGGCCTCTTCAGATGACAGACATGAATGAGCAGGTAGAGCTTGATCTGCTGAATGAGCGACACCACATTGGAAGCTTGTAATGAGATGAAAACCTGTGATCACCGACCTCAAAGTTCTCTGGCAACATAAAAGTGCTCACTTACCTCTCTAGGCAACAAGTGAGCAAAATGAAGTACCGATTTTCTAAAATCTCACCGATTTTCTAGCGAAAAACGCCCGTCTCACCCCTTTGTTCTTCAGATGACAGACATGAATGAGCAGGTAGAGCTTGATCTGCTGAATGAGCGACACCACATTAGAAGCTTGTAATGAGATGAAAACCTCTCACTGAATGAGCGACACCACATGAGCAAAAGAAGCTTGTCATGAGATGAAAACCTGTGATCACCGACCTCCTCTCTGGCAAAGTTCTCTGGCTAAACATAAAAGTGCTCACCAGCCTCTCGACAGGAACGGATCAAGAGAGCAAAATTTGAGAAGAGTGCCGCCGATCGCAGCAGTTGCTCACTTGATTTTGCTCACGGAATGGAAGTGAGCACTTTTTATGTTCCCAGTGACCCAGCTACAGCGTCGGGATTTTCTCCCGCACGTTTTCCTGCGTCACCCGGGCTGATGACATTGGGCGAAACTTTGATCCGTTCACGGTGTCTTCTGGACTCCGGCACCGGTACAGAAGTGCGACAGAGCGTCTTCTCGTCACTTAAACACAGTTTCAAGGGCGGCGAGAAAATTCCCAGGCACTTATGGGCTAAACAAAATTTTTACAAAAAACTTTTTTATTTTTGAGAAATTTGCCTCCAAATTTGGCATGCAGCCTTCCTCTGACACGGAACGGATCGTGTCAGAGTGCGCAATAGCTACGGGGAAAGGGGTGGTTGAGATTTCCCGGGGCTGGGAGCGCGGGAGAAGAGTGCCGCCGATCGCAGCATAGCTTGTTGCCCCAGTTTGATTTCGCTCCCGGCGCCAGGACGCTGTCTCTTGCCGGCCGATCCCGTAGCTTGCTCGCTACGGTGTTGGGATTTTCTCCCGCACGTTTTTCCCCGTCACCCGGGTCTGATGACATTTGAGCGAACATTGATCCGTTCACGGTGTCTCCCGGGCTGCGGCACCGGCACAGGAGTGTGGCAATGCGTCTTCTCCTTACCTGGACACAGTTTCAAGGGCGGCGAGAAAATTCCCAGGCACTTATGGGCTAAACAAAATTTTACAAAAAACTTTTTTATTTTTGAGAAATTTGCCTCAAATTTGGCATGCAGCCTTCCTCTGACACGGAACGGATCGTGTCAGAGTGTCATCGCAATAGCTACGGGGAAAGGGGTGGTTGAGATTTCCCGGGGCTGGGAGCGCGGGAGAAGAGTGCCGCCGATCGCAGCATAGCTTGTTGCCCCAGTTTGGATTTCGCTCCCGGCGCCAGGACGCTGTCTCTTGCCGGCCGATCCCGTAGCTTGCTCGCTACGGTGTTGGGATTTTCTCCCGCACGTTTTTCCCGGTCACCCGGGTCTGATGACATTTGAGTGAACATTGATCCGTTCACGGTGTCTCCCGGGCTGCGGCACCGGCACAGGAGTGTGGCAATGCGTCTTCTCCTTACCTGGACACAGTTTCAAGGGCGGCGAGAAAATTCCCAGGCACTTATGGGCTAAACAAAATTTTAACAAAAAACTTTTTTATTTTTGAGAAATTTGCCTCCAAATTTGGCATGCAGCCTTCCTCTGACACGGAACGGATCGTGTCAGAGTGTCATCGCAATAGCTACGGGGAAAGGGGTGGTTGAGATTTCCCGGGGCTGGGAGCGCGGGAGAAGAGTGCCGCCGATAGCAGCATAGCTTGTTGCCCCAGTTTGGATTTCGCTCCCGGCGCCAGGATGGTGTCTCTTGCCGGCCGATCCCGTAGCTTGCTCGCTACGGTGTTGGGATTTTCTCCCGCACGTTTTTGCCCGTCACCCGGGTCTGATGACATTTGAGTGAACATTGATCCGTTCACGGTGTCTCCCGGGCTGTGGCACCGGCACAGGAGTGTGGCAATGCGTCTTCTCCTTACCTGGACACAGTTTCAAGGGCGGCGAGAAAATTCCCAGGCACTTATGGGCTAAACAAAATTTTTACAAAAAACTTTTTTATTTTTGAGAAATTTGCCTCCAAATTTGGCATGCAGCCTTCCTCTGACACGGAACGGATCGTGTCAGAGTGTCATCGCAATAGCTACGGGGAAAGGGGTGGTTGAGATTTCCCGGGGCTGGGAGCGCGGGAGAAGAGGGCCGATCACATAGCTTGCCCCAGGATTTCGCCCGGCGCCAGCTGGTGTCTCTTGCCGGCCGATCCCGTAGCTTGCTCGCTACGGTGTTGGGATTTCACGCACGGCTGGGACTACATGCACGACTACCCCAAGCCTCCCGTTGATGAAAATCAAAGTTTATTTCAGATCCACGTTTTGGCTTTCTGAAAATCTCTTGTTGATGAAAGATCCACGTTTTGGCTTTTGAGGCTTTCTCACTCAGGCTCGTGAGTGCGGGAGGCCTCTCAACTCCCGTTCTTAATCCCAAAGTTTTTTGAGATCCACGTTTTGGCTTTCTCTGAGTGGACAACTCCCGTTCTTAATTTTTCTCTCACGCACGGCTGGGACTACCCCAAGCCTCAGCAGTGGGAGAAATCTCAACTCCGTTGATGAAAAACAAAGTTTTTTGAGGAGTGCGGGAGGCCTCTCAACTCCCGTTCTTAATTTTTTCTCACGCACCTCTGGGACTACCCCAAGCCTCAGCAGTGTGGAGAAATCTCAACTCCGTTGATGAAAAGCAAAGTTTTTGAGATCCACGTTTTGGCTTTCTCACAGGCTCGTGAGTGCGGGAGGCCTCTCAACTCCCGTTCTTAATTTTTCTCTCACGCACGGCTGGGACTACCCCAAGCCTCAGCAGTGGGAGAAATCTCAACTCCGTTGATGAAAATCAAAGTTTTTTGAGATCCACGTTTTGGCTTTCTCACAGGCTCGTGAGTGCGGGAGGCCTCTCAACTCCCGTTCTTAATTTTTCTCTCACGCACGGCTGGGACTACCCCAAGCCTCAGCAGTGCGGGAGAAATCTCAACTCCGTTGATGAAAATCAAAGTTTTTTGAGATCCACGTTTTGGCTTTCTCACAGGCTCGTGAGTGCGGGAGGCCTCTCAACTCCCGTTCTTAATTTTTTCTCTCACGCACGGCTGGGACTACCCCAAGCCTCAGCAGTGCGGGAGAAATCTCAACTCCGTTGATGAAAATCAAAGTTTTTTTGAGATCCACGTTTTGGCTTTCTCACAGGCTCGTGAGTGCGGGACCTCTCAACTCCCGTTCTTAATTTTTCTCTCACGCACGGTTCTTAATTTTTCTCTCACGCACGGCTGGGACTACCCCAAGCCTCAGCAGTGCGGGAGAAATCTCAACTCCGTTGATGAAAATCAAAGTTTTTTGGAGATCCACGTTTTGGCTTTCTCACAGGCTCGTGAGTGCGGGAGGCCTCTCAACTCGTTCTTAATTTTTCTCTCACGCACGGCTGGGACTACCCCAAGCCTCAGCAGTGAGAAATCTCAACTCCGTTGATGAAAATTTTTTTGAGATCCACGTTTTGGCTTTCTCACAGGCTCGTGAGTGCGGGAGGCCTCTCAACTCCCGTTCTTAATTTTTTCTCTCACGCACGGCTGGGACTACCCCAAGCCTCAGCAGTGCGGGAGAAATCTCAACTCCGTTGATGAAAATCAAAGTTTATTTGAGATCCACGTTTTGGCTTTCTCACAGGCTCGTGAGTGCGGGAGGCCTCTCAACTCCCGTTCTTAATTTTTTCTCTCACGCACGGCTGGGACTACCCCAAGCCTCAGCAGTGCGGGAGAAATCTCAACTCCGTTGATGAAAAGCAAAGTTTTTTGGAGATCCACGTTTTGGCTTTCTCACAGGCTCGTGAGTGCGGGAGGCCTCTCAACTCCCGTTCTTAATTTTTTCTCTCACGCACGGCTGGGACTACCCCAAGCCTCAGCAGTGCGGGAGAAATCTCAACTCCGTTGATGAAAATCAAAGTTTATTTGAGATCCACGTTTTGGCTTTCTCACAGGCTCGTGAGTGCGGGAGGCCTCTCAACTCCCGTTCTTAATTTTTTCTCTCACGCACGGCTGGGACTACCCCAAGCCTCAGCAGTGCGGGAGAAATCTCAACTCCGTTGATGAAAATCAAAGTTTTTTGGAGATCCACGTTTTGGCTTTCTCACAGGCTCGTGAGTGCGGGAGGCCTCTCAACTCCCGTTCTTAATTTTTTCTCTCACGCACGGCTGGGACTACCCCAAGCCTCAGCAGTGCGGGAGAAATCTCAACTCCGTTGATGAAAAGCAAAAGTTTTTTTTTTTTGAGATCCACGTTTTGGCTTTCTCACAGGCTCGTGAGTGCGGGAGGCCTCTCAACTCCCGTTCTTAATTTTTTCTCTCACGCACGGCTGGGACTACCCCAAGCCTCAGCAGTGCGGGAGAAATCTCAACTCCGTTGATGAAAATCAAAGTTTATTTGAGATCCACGTTTTGGCTTTCTCACAGGCTCGTGAGTGCGGGAGGCCTCTCAACTCCCGTTCTTAATTTTTTCTCTCACGCACGGCTGGGACTACCCCAAGCCTCAGCAGTGCGGGAGAAATCTCAACTCCGTTGATGAAAAGCAAAGTTTTTTGGAGATCCACGTTTTGGCTTTCTCACAGGCTCGTGAGTGCGGGAGGCCTCTCAACTCCCGTTCTTAATTTTTTCTCTCACGCACGGCTGGGACTACCCCAAGCCTCAGCAGTGCGGGAGAAATCTCAACTCCGTTGATGAAAAGCAAAGTTTTTTGGAGATCCACGTTTTGGCTTTCTCACAGGCTCGTGAGTGCGGGAGGCCTCTCAACTCCCGTTCTTAATTTTTTCTCTCACGCACGGCTGGGACTACCCCAAGCCTCAGCAGTGCGGGAGAAATCTCAACTCCGTTGATGAAAATCAAAGTTTTTTGGAGATCCACGTTTTGGCTTTCTCACAGGCTCGTGAGTGCGGGAGGCCTCTCAACTCCCGTTCTTAATTTTTCTCTCACGCACGGCTGGGACTACCCCAAGCCTCAGCAGTGCGGGAGAAATCTCAACTCCGTTGATGAAAATCAAAGTTTTTTGAGATCCACGTTTTGGCTTTCTCACAGGCTCGTGAGTGCGGGAGGCCTCTCAACTCCCGTTCTTAATTTTTTCTCTCACGCACGGCTGGGACTACCCCAAGCCTCAGCAGTGCGGGAGAAATCTCAACTCCGTTGATGAAAATCAAAGTTTTTTGGAGATCCACGTTTTGGCTTTCTCACAGGCTCGTGAGTGCGGGAGGCCTCTCAACTCCCGTTCTTAATTTTTTCTCTCACGCACGGCTGGGACTACCCCAAGCCTCAGCAGTGCGGGAGAAATCTCAACTCCGTTGATGAAAAGCAAAGTTTTTTGGAGATCCACGTTTTGGCTTTCTCACAGGCTCGTGAGTGCGGGAGGCCTCTCAACTCCCGTTCTTAATTTTTTCTCTCACGCACGGCTGGGACTACCCCAAGCCTCAGCAGTGCGGGAGAAATCTCAACTCCGTTGATGAAAATCAAAGTTTTTTGGAGATCCACGTTTTGGCTTTCTCACAGGCTCGTGAGTGCGGGAGGCCTCTCAACTCCCGTTCTTAATTTTTTCTCTCACGCACGGCTGGGACTACCCCAAGCCTCAGCAGTGCGGGAGAAATCTCAACTCCGTTGATGAAAATCAAAGTTTTTTGAGATCCACGTTTTGGCTTTCTCACAGGCTCGTGAGTGCGGGAGGCCTCTCAACTCCCGTTCTTAATTTTTTCTCTCACGCACGGCTGGGACTACCCCAAGCCTCAGCAGTGCGGAGAAATCTCAACTCCGTTGATGAAAAAAAAGTTTTTTGAGATCCACGTTTTGGCTTTCTCACAGGCTCGTGAGTGCGGGAGGCCTCTCAACTCCCGTTCTTAATTTTTTCTCTCACGCACGGCTGGGACTACCCCAAGCCTCAGCAGTGCGGGAGAAATCTCAACTCCGTTGATGAAAATCAAAGTTTTTTGAGATCCACGTTTTGGCTTTCTCACAGGCTCGTGAGTGCGGGAGGCCTCTCAACTCCCGTTCTTAATTTTTTCTCTCACGCACGGCTGGGACTACCCCAAGCCTCAGCAGTGCGGGAGAAATCTCAACTCCGTTGATGAAAATCAAAGTTTTTTGGAGATCCACGTTTTGGCTTTCTCACAGGCTCGTGAGTGCGGGAGGCCTCTCAACTCCCGTTCTTAATTTTTTCTCTCACGCACGGCTGGGACTACCCCAAGCCTCAGCAGTGCGGGAGAAATCTCAACTCCGTTGATGAAAAGCAAAGTTATTTTGAGATCCACGTTTTGGCTTTCTCACAGGCTCGTGAGTGCGGGAGGCCTCTCAACTCCCGTTCTTAATTTTTTCTCTCACGCACGGCTGGGACTACCCCAAGCCTCAGCAGTGCGGGAGAAATCTCAACTCCGTTGATGAAAATCAAAGTTTTTTGGAGATCCACGTTTTGGCTTTCTCACAGGCTCGTGAGTGCGGGAGGCCTCTCAACTCCCGTTCTTAATTTTTTCTCTCACGCACGGCTGGGACTACCCCAAGCCTCAGCAGTGCGGGAGAAATCTCAACTCCGTTGATGAAAAGCAAAGTTTTTTGGAGATCCACGTTTTGGCTTTCTCACAGGCTCGTGAGTGCGGGAGGCCTCTCAACTCCCGTTCTTAATTTTTTCTCTCACGCACGGCTGGGACTACCCCAAGCCTCAGCAGTGCGGGAGAAATCTCAACTCCGTTGATGAAAATCAAAGTTTTTTGGAGATCCACGTTTTGGCTTTCTCACAGGCTCGTGAGTGCGGGAGGCTCAACTCCCGTTCTTAATTTTTTCTCTCACGCACGGCTGGGACTACCCCAAGCCTCAGCAGTGCGGGAGAAATCTCAACTCCGTTGATGAAAATCAAAGTTTTTTGGAGATCCACGTTTTGGCTTTCTCACAGGCTCGTGAGTGCGGGAGGCCTCTCAACTCCCGTTCTTAATTTTTTCTCTCACGCACGGCTGGGACTACCCCAAGCCTCAGCAGTGCGGGAGAAATCTCAACTCCGTTGATGAAAATGAAAGTTATTTTGAGATCCACGTTTTGGCTTTCTCACAGGCTCGTGAGTGCGGGAGGCCTCTCAACTCCCGTTCTTAATTTTTTCTCTCACGCACGGCTGGGACTACCCCAAGCCTCAGCAGTGCGGGAGAAATCTCAACTCCGTTGATGAAAAGCAAAGTTTTTTGGAGATCCACGTTTTGGCTTTCTCACAGGCTCGTGAGTGCGGGAGGCCTCTCAACTCCCGTTCTTAATTTTTTCTCTCACGCACGGCTGGGACTACCCCAAGCCTCAGCAGTGCGGGAGAAATCTCAACTCCGTTGATGAAAATCAAAGTTTTTTGGAGATCCACGTTTTGGCTTTCTCACAGGCTCGTGAGTGCGGGAGGCCTCTCAACTCCCGTTCTTAATTTTTCTCTCACGCACGGCTGGGACTACCCCAAGCCTCAGCAGTGCGGGAGAAATCTCAACTCCGTTGATGAAAATCAAAGTTTTTTGAGATCCACGTTTTGGCTTTCTCACAGGCTCGTGAGTGCGGGAGGCCTCTCAACTCCCGTTCTTAATTTTTCTCTCACGCACGGCTGGGACTACCCCAAGCCTCAGCAGTGCGGGAGAAATCTCAACTCCGTTGATGAAAATCAAAGTTTTTTGAGATCCACGTTTTGGCTTTCTCACAGGCTCGTGAGTGCGGGAGGCCTCTCAACTCCCGTTCTTAATTTTTCTCTCACGCACGGCTGGGACTACCCCAAGCCTCAGCAGTGCGGGAGAAATCTCAACTCCGTTGATGAAAATCAAAGTTTTTTGAGATCCACGTTTTGGCTTTCTCACAGGCTCGTGAGTGCGGGAGGCCTCTCAACTCCCGTTCTTAATTTTTCTCTCACGCACGGCTGGGACTACCCCAAGCCTCAGCAGTGCGGGAGAAATCTCAACTCCGTTGATGAAAATCAAAGTTTTTTGAGATCCACGTTTTGGCTTTCTCACAGGCTCGTGAGTGCGGGAGGCCTCTCAACTCCCGTTCTTAATTTTTTCTCTCACGCACGGCTGGGACTACCCCAAGCCTCAGCAGTGCGGGAGAAATCTCAACTCCGTTGATGAAAATCAAAGTTTTTTGAGATCCACGTTTTGGCTTTCTCACAGGCTCGTGAGTGCGGGAGGCCTCTCAACTCCCGTTCTTAATTTTTTCTCTCACGCACGGCTGGGACTACCCCAAGCCTCAGCAGTGCGGGAGAAATCTCAACTCCGTTGATGAAAATCAAAGTTTGAGATCCACGTTTTGGCTTTCTCACAGGCTCGTGAGTGCGGGAGGCCTCTCAACTCCCGTTCTTAATTTTTCTCTCACGCACGGCTGGGACTACCCCAAGCCTCAGCAGTGCGGGAGAAATCTCAACTCCGTTGATGAAAATCAAAGTTTTTTGAGATCCACGTTTTGGCTTTCTCACAGGCTCGTGAGTGCGGGAGGCCTCTCAACTCCCGTTCTTAATTTTTCTCTCACGCACGGCTGGGACTACCCCAAGCCTCAGCAGTGCGGGAGAAATCTCAACTCCGTTGATGAAAATCAAAGTTTTTTGAGATCCACGTTTTGGCTTTCTCACAGGCTCGTGAGTGCGGGAGGCCTCTCAACTCCCGTTCTTAATTTTTCTCTCACGCACGGCTGGGACTACCCCAAGCCTCAGCAGTGCGGGAGAAATCTCAACTCCGTTGATGAAAATCAAAGTTTTTTGAGATCCACGTTTTGGCTTTCTCACAGGCTCGTGAGTGCGGGAGGCCTCTCAACTCCCGTTCTTAATTTTTCTCTCACGCACGGCTGGGACTACCCCAAGCCTCAGCAGTGCGGGAGAAATCTCAACTCCGTTGATGAAAATCAAAGTTTTTTGAGATCCACGTTTTGGCTTTCTCACAGGCTCGTGAGTGCGGGAGGCCTCTCAACTCCCGTTCTTAATTTTTCTCTCACGCACGGCTGGGACTACCCCAAGCCTCAGCAGTGCGGGAGAAATCTCAACTCCGTTGATGAAAATCAAAGTTTTTTGAGATCCACGTTTTGGCTTTCTCACAGGCTCGTGAGTGCGGGAGGCCTCTCAACTCCCGTTCTTAATTTTTTCTCTCACGCACGGCTGGGACTACCCCAAGCCTCAGCAGTGCGGGAGAAATCTCAACTCCGTTGATGAAAATCAAAGTTTTTGAGATCCACGTTTTGGCTTTCTCACAGGCTCGTGAGTGCGGGAGGCCTCTCAACTCCCGTTCTTAATTTTTCTCTCACGCACGGCTGGGACTACCCCAAGCCTCAGCAGTGCGGGAGAAATCTCAACTCCGTTGATGAAAATCAAAGTTTTTTGAGATCCACGTTTTGGCTTTCTCACAGGCTCGTGAGTGCGGGAGGCCTCTCAACTCCCGTTCTTAATTTTTCTCTCACGCACGGCTGGGACTACCCCAAGCCTCAGCAGTGCGGGAGAAATCTCAACTCCGTTGATGAAAATCAAAGTTTTTTGAGATCCACGTTTTGGCTTTCTCACAGGCTCGTGAGTGCGGGAGGCCTCTCAACTCCCGTTCTTAATTTTTCTCTCACGCACGGCTGGGACTACCCCAAGCCTCAGCAGTGCGGGAGAAATCTCAACTCCGTTGATGAAAATCAAAGTTTTTTGAGATCCACGTTTTGGCTTTCTCACAGGCTCGTGAGTGCGGGAGGCCTCTCAACTCCCGTTCTTAATTTTTTCTCTCACGCACGGCTGGGACTACCCCAAGCCTCAGCAGTGCGGGAGAAATCTCAACTCCGTTGATGAAAATCAAAGTTTTTTGAGATCCACGTTTTGGCTTTCTCACAGGCTCGTGAGTGCGGGAGGCCTCTCAACTCCCGTTCTTAATTTTTTCTCTCACGCACGGCTGGGACTACCCCAAGCCTCAGCAGTGCGGGAGAAATCTCAACAACTCCGTTGATGAAAATCAAAGTTTTTTGAGATCCACGTTTTGGCTTTCTCACAGGCTCGTGAGTGCGGGAGGCCTCTCAACTCCCGTTCTTAATTTTTTCTCTCACGCACGGCTGGGACTACCCCAAGCCTCAGCAGTGCGGGAGAAATCTCAACTCCGTTGATGAAAATCAAAGTTTTTTGAGATCCACGTTTTGGCTTTCTCACAGGCTCGTGAGTGCGGGAGGCCTCTCAACTCCCGTTCTTAATTTTTCTCTCACGCACGGCTGGGACTACCCCAAGCCTCAGCAGTGGGAGAAATCTCAACTCCGTTGATGAAAATCAAAGTTTTTGAGATCCACGTTTTGGCTTTCTCACAGGCTCGTGAGTGCGGGAGGCCTCTCAACTCCCGTTCTTAATTTTTCTCTCACGCACGGCTGGGACTACCCCAAGCCTCAGCAGTGCGGGAGAAATCTCAACTCCGTTGATGAAAATCAAAGTTTTTTGAGATCCACGTTTTGGCTTTCTCACAGGCTCGTGAGTGCGGGAGGCCTCTCAACTCCCGTTCTTAATTTTTCTCTCACGCACGGCTGGGACTACCCCAAGCCTCAGCAGTGCGGGAGAAATCTCAACTCCGTTGATGAAAATCAAAGTTTTTTGAGATCCACGTTTTGGCTTTCTCACAGGCTCGTGAGTGCGGGAGGCCTCTCAACTCCCGTTCTTAATTTTTTCTCTCACGCACGGCTGGGACTACCCCAAGCCTCAGCAGTGCGGGAGAAATCTCAACTCCGTTGATGAAAATCAAAGTTTTTGAGATCCACGTTTTGGCTTTCTCACAGGCTCGTGAGTGCGGGAGGCCTCTCAACTCCCGTTCTTAATTTTTTCTCTCACGCACGGCTGGGACTACCCCAAGCCTCAGCAGTGCGGGAGAAATCTCAACTCCGTTGATGAAAATCAAAGTTTTTTGAGATCCACGTTTTGGCTTTCTCACAGGCTCGTGAGTGCGGGAGGCCTCTCAACTCCCGTTCTTAATTTTTTCTCTCACGCACGGCTGGGACTACCCCAAGCCTCAGCAGTGCGGGAGAAATCTCAACTCCGTTGATGAAAATCAAAGTTTTTGAGATCCACGTTTTGGCTTTCTCACAGGCTCGTGAGTGCGGGAGGCCTCTCAACTCCCGTTCTTAATTTTTTCTCTCACGCACGGCTGGGACTACCCCAAGCCTCAGCAGTGCGGGAGAAATCTCAACTCCGTTGATGAAAATCAAAGTTTTTGAGATCCACGTTTTGGCTTTCTCACAGGCTCGTGAGTGCGGGAGGCCTCTCAACTCCCGTTCTTAATTTTTCTCTCACGCACGGCTGGGACTACCCCAAGCCTCAGCAGTGCGGGGAGAAATCTCAACTCCGTTGATGAAAATCAAAGTTTTTTGAGATCCACGTTTTGGCTTTCTCACAGGCTCGTGAGTGCGGGAGGCCTCTCAACTCCCGTTCTTAATTTTTTCTCTCACGCACGGCTGGGACTACCCCAAGCCTCAGCAGTGCGGGAGAAATCTCAACTCCGTTGATGAAAATCAAAGTTTTTGAGATCCACGTTTTGGCTTTCTCACAGGCTCGTGAGTGCGGGAGGCCTCTCAACTCCCGTTCTTAATTTTTTCTCTCACGCACGGCTGGGACTACCCCAAGCCTCAGCAGTGCGGGAGAAATCTCAACTCCGTTGATGAAAATCAAAGTTTTTGAGATCCACGTTTTGGCTTTCTCACAGGCTCGTGAGTGCGGGAGGCCCCTCAACTCCACGTTTTGGCTTTCTCTCGTGAACTCTCAACCGTTCTTTTTTTCTCTCACGCACGGCTGGGACTACCCCAAGCCTCAGCAGTGCGGGAGAAATCTCAACTCCGTTGATGAGAATGAAAGTTTTTTGGAGATCCACGTTTTGGCTTTCTCACAAATCTCAACTCCGTTGATGAAAATCAAAGTTTTTGAGATCCACGTTTTGGCTTTCTCACAGGCTCGTGAGTGCGGGAGGCCTCTCAACTCCCGTTCTTAATTTTTTCTCTCACGCACGGCTGGGACTACCCCAAGCCTCAGCAGTGGGAGAAATCTCAACTCCGTTGATGAAAATCAAAGTTTTTTGAGATCCACGTTTTGGCTTTCTCACAGGCTCGTGAGTGCGGGAGGCCTCTCAACTCCCGTTCTTAATTTTTTCTCTCACGCACGGCTGGGACTACCCCAAGCCTCAGCAGTGCGGGAGAAATCTCAACTCCGTTGATGAAAATCAAAGTTTTTTGAGA